>NW_009726540.1:31278-55302 GCF_000703405.1 Apaloderma vittatum | reverse complement strand
GGTGCTCAAACCCGGCGATTTCGGCCCCTGCTCCGATGCTTTCGGGTGGGTGGGAGAGCGGGAGAAGACAAGGGCCAGACTTTCAAATGACCTTTGCGGTTCTGACTCGTTGGACATCGCTCTGAGCCTCCACGCACAGACATGGGTTGCGTGGCCCTGGCCTTATTTACGGCCATAATAAAATAAACCAATAAAAATCCGTTTGACAGCTTGCCAGGCAGTAACTTTCAAAACGTTTTAATCCCTTTTGTAGCGAATCGCTTGTCTTTGTACTCGCATCTGTCGCCGGCAAGATGATTTCACGTATCGAAACGCCTTGCTGGCGAAAAAGAGAGCAGGTTTGTGGGAGCCTACTATGGACCTGACTCTGAAATAATGCTGTGGTTGAGGTGTGAATGTTGTGTTTGGTGAGATCTGTCATCCCAAGCATCCTTCTCCGTATTGCGTAGCCTCCTTCTTATCTGCGAGCCCTGAAGCCTCTCATGTTAATTGTGTTTTTATCCGTGGGGGAATGTGGATATTGTTTGTTGACATGTATTTCTTCTGTGGCCAGTTGTTGGTACTGGCATGTTGCTGGAGGAGTGTTGGTGCATTGACTTCATGTTTTTCTGGATGGTAAAAACATTTTTTTGAGAAACAGCTATACAACCTGTTTGTTTTCAAAATAAGGTCTTTGAGATTCTCTATTCACAAATTTTTCTCCTTTCACTCACCCAGAAGCGCCAGGGACGCATACCCTGCAGTTGTCGTATAAATTCAAGCTCTGAGCTTTTGTGGTGCAACCTCATTAAAGGACATTGGATTTGGTGAGACAGCGTATGTGTTCATTCCCACTGCTGCAGAAATCCAGTACTACAGACCGTAAACTGTGCTGAGGCACGTTGAACATGCTGGGAAGATCTCTTGACATGTTTGGGCTGTTGTTGATCTGTGCCCAGTTAGCAGCATAAACCCTGCAGTGAGTTCTCTTGTTAGTCTTGGAACCGGGCTGAGAATTGTCTGTTACTCTTGCGTTGTTTTGGAGATGGAGGTGATGGAAGATGAAGAGCTGCAAGTGGGTGAGGAGGATTAGGACCTGTCGATTCTGTCTCGTACAGCAGTCTCAGACAGAACTACTGAATGCACGAGGGTGACGATCCGTTGTTTTGACACAGCTAGAAGGAGCCCTGCAGCTAAGCTGTCCGTCAGTTTGGTTTGCTTTTGTGTTGTTGGTCCACCAAATTTTTGTTCCTCTCTGAATCCTGAATACTTGTGAAAAATGCGGAAATAGAAGAACACTTACATGAATCTTGGCTGTCTTGGCAAGCGCTAATAGCAAATACAGGCTTTTTTTCCTCGTCTTGTCTTGACTTTTTTGATTGTTGTTGCAAATAGGTAATTATAGATGCCGTTGCCACTAACCATAACAAAATTGTGTATCTAATTTCTACCTTACGTGCCTGAAAATGTCCTCCAAAGAAATGCTTTTCTGTGTGTTCTGTAACTGGTACTTAGGCTTAACCTACAGTAACATTTAGGTTTCAGATGTGGTGTTCTGCAGTTCCAGGCTCCTGCTCTTGCTGCTGGACGACTGCGCAGGGCTGCGATTTGGCGCGGTGACTGTGCCTTGGCAGGGCCCTTTGTAAATCCCAGCGTGGAGTGAAAAGTGCTTCTTGTGTTAGGAAAGCAAATGTTTTCCTGGAGAAGCGGAGCCTTCTTGAGAAGCCAGCGATCGGGAACTGCCTTCGCAATACCGCACATGTTGTTGTAATTAAGGCCCAGCCTTTCCTGGATCCTGAAATAATGTCATAAATAATTGCGCTCAGAAAGAGTGAATATGTTGAGTTGTTTCCAACTGTGAAAGATAGAGCTGCTGAGGATTGGAGCGGAGTTGGACTGGGGTTATGAAATTAAACAGTCGTGTGTTTTGTGTACCTGTGCTGAGCTCCCGGCCTGCTTTCAGCTCTGCTGCTCAGAAGGTGCAGGAGGAGGAGGAGGAGGATGTAAGGGTGGGGAACTTCCTTCTGACCTTCAGTTACAGTTTGATTTGCTGTTCTGCCTTTCGGTCTTAGTGTTACACTGTTGGCAAAGCTGTGGAAGATAGATGAAATGCAGAATCCTCACCTTGATTTTCCTCACAGTGGACATAAGAACACTTTGCCGTTTGGTTCTCAGGGGTGACCTCTGCTCTAACTCTTGATGGGATGGACTTGTCTTTATTCTGAAAGTCCAGGCTTTCCTACTGCTTCCACTTGTAGGTACGATGTGGCTTGTAGAATGCAGGATGTTTGTGTTCGGACTTTAAGACTCAACCCTTGTAAGTGCTTTGTAGCTTCTGTTTTTATTCTAGTCGGTGGGAAATTAAGCAGGGACACTACAGAACTTGTTAATGTGATTAAATTTAGAAGAGGTGGTGTTTGCGATGTATGTTCAATAGACAAGGAGCTGTGTCATCAGCATGGTCGCTTGCAGCGACTGATTCTTTCAGGGGAACTGCTCAGAGGTCACTTCTGGTCGCTGAAATTGTTGATTGTAAGGTTACAGCCACACACATCCTTGTGTAATGCAGTTTTGCCATTCTTTGATGATTGAAAAATGACAAATAATGAAGATGTCTAAAAATAAAGCTATGGTTTGTGATGGCTGGGCACTCGACTGAAACTCTTGACAGCTGCATCAACTGAGTTGAATCCAAATGATTCATAATGAATCTGTATGACAGTTCTTTTGAGAGGAATTCCTGTCTGTCTGCTCCTAAATATTTGGTATTTCCAGAGCTTTTCTTGTAAAACACTATCACTGACTTCCAGAAATACACAAGTATGAGCGTACCTAAGTGTAAGTGCAGCCTTCATCCATCGGATGCCAGAGTCTGTCTGTTCTGCCATCCTTCTGGGTGAGGTTCGAGTCCTCATTCTTTCCATTGTGTGAACTAATACTCTTGATTATGCTTCTTTAGGGAGTACTTTGAGGAGTGGCTTTTTAAGCATTCCTTTGGTATCAGCAAAAGAACTTCCCTTTAAAGTACACTTTTAGGTGCAGCTGTTTCTTGCGCAAAAATCTATTTTCTTGGTGCTTGGTGTGTTGAAAACTAGCAAGCAACTGTAATTTAAAGCAACAGGAATCCAGTGTGAGATTGAGATTATGAGCTGAACGGGGCAATTTTTGAGAGAATAAGAACATGAACAGCAGTGTGCTGTGTCTTTTCTCACAGAGGCAATGCCCCATCTCCTTTTTCACCCTTGCGCTGAGAGGACTCCTAACTGAGAAACAGGAGTCCTGATTGATGAATGTCTAACTATGGAGTTGCAGAATAATTTCGTAATTGGGAAAGCTTTTAGAGACACGATATTAAAAAACCCACCTTCAGAATATTCTGTAACGGGAACAAATGAAACTGGGAGTTACCTGTTTGTCAGTGAGGCTTAGAGGACTGATGCTCAGTGCCACTTGTACACTGAACACAGATCATGTGGAAAACAGTTGATTTCTGCGTTGTAGTCACAGAATTCCGGGCACGTCAAATCTAACTGTCAAAGCTGTGGGAAAATCCAGCAAGGAAAGAAACATTGGACAAAACCATGGAGGCCTTATTTCTGCCTGTTCTCTGTCGATCAGGTGCCACAGAGTTCTGGACTCTGAGCTGGCCAAACGTGGGAAAACTTTTAGGCTGAGTTCTGCGCTTGGAAAACTGGGTCTGTGCTTATTCGAGGTTGAGGCAGCACACTGGGCAGAATGGATAGAGGTGTCCTACAGGTGGGATTCTGCTGTGCTCTGTGGTCGTAAGACAGTAGTTTTGGGTTTGGTTTTGGTTTGTTTGGTTTTTTTGCTAGTTATTGTGACAAAGATTTTAATGAGGTATTTTTGCTGGTGTTTTTAAGGAGATCCTCTCAAGACTAAAGAGCACCATGAAAAGAGGCCTACCTCCATACTTGTTTGAACACTGAACAAGCAGGTGACAGAGGCTGATATAGGTCAGATACAGGTAGGAGTTTGTCTTTTTTGAAACAGAATAAAATTAAGGCATTTTTGCCTTCGATTTGCATTAGAAAATACCGAGCTGCTAGACCAGTGTGCAGAGGGAGTATGTGCTAAAAATAACAGTTTAGGAAGATGATCCTTGCAGCTCTGTGACAAGGACCGCTACAGACTGAGCCTGCACGGATCAGAACTAGGCAAAGGGATGTTGAGGCAACTGCTGCACTCAAAGCTCTGGCAAGTGTTGTGGCTGTAAATGGAAAGTTTCAGAAATACTACAAGACCTGAATGTAGTTTGGGTGTGAGAGCGATCAGAGAATTCAAGACGATGTCCTGAAGTTGATGAGCAGATACGAAGAGGTGTGCTATAGAACCTTGATAAGCAAGAATCTCCCTCTCTGTGCTTGCTTTTTCAATGTTATTGAGGGAACAGGGTGTTTTTAGGAGGGGTGAATGAGTAAGGTAATAGTTCTCCCTCATGGAACTAACAAAAGGAGGCTTCCTGACGATTGGTGTCCTTTCAGTGGTAACCCTCTGTATTTTTTCTGTTATCTTAACCTGCTTCATCGGTTAGTAGATGTTCAGAGATCTGAGAAACCGTTAGAGTGAGAAAAAGACAGCAGTTTACTTGGACACAAGGTTAAAAAGGGTTGGGGCTTCAACTGATAATGCAGCCACATCATTTACCATATAGATCTTTGCAAATGCCCATGGCATGTTTGCCAAAAATATCTTGTGGGTAGCAAGCGTGGTTAAACAGATGGAGCAACCAATAGGTTTCTTTTAAAGATAAACTTGGTTTTTTTATCCTGTACCTTTTTTGGCCAGGTTTGCCTGTCTGTAGGCTGGAAAGGAACGATTGCATAATAGCCAAAGCTGTCTTCAGGTCACGCTGGGACAGCTGCTCCCGGTGATGTAAACAGGCCTGGCCGACCAAGAAAGTGAATGTGAGGCATGTGCCAGCCCATGGCTGAGACTTGTGACCCTTCTCTTCTGCCGCCGCCAGCTTTGCTTTGGGAAGCTGTAGCGGAGTGTATGGCAGCACTGAAGCTCTGTTTGGGGCTGAACCAGTGCCTGGTGAAGTCACTAAGAGCTTTTCTCTGAAATGTGCTGGGTGTTGAGCTGGTTTCTAGCTGCACTCTTCTGTCACACCAACAATATGGGCTTGAATGTGCAACTTGCAGAAGGTTTTCCTAAAAAAAGCCCCACAGATGGTTAAGTAGATTGAATTGAGAAGATACTTGGATTTTCATTAGTTCTCCAAGCCAGTTGATAAAACGGGGTGTGGTGACTCTGACTTTACCAGTGGGTTGATCCTGGTTCTTCCCAGCTTTTTGTTCCAGTCAGCGTGACCTGTTGCGCACTTAAATGCCGTAAACATTGTGGAAGTCTTGGTCTGCTCTTGGTGGAGGAGCTCAACAGGGAAGGCCAAGTTTCAGCTTGATTCAATCAAATAAATCTAGAAAATTATTCTGAAAATAGGGATGGCTGAGAGCAGGTCCTGAGCTTGACTGTGTGGATCAGCAGCAGCTCTAGAGGCCTTCAGGGGAAGGAGAATTCTTGAGGCTGGGGAGGGTTCATGAGTTGAGTGCAGAAAGCAGAGTACTGTTACCTGGTGGAAGAAAGGGCACGATTGCATAATTAAAGCACTGAATTGAGACCTAGGAAATACAGAAAGATTGTGTTCACCTGCAGATTTGGGCCTGGGCTCAGCAAAGTGCTTGGACACGCTGAGCCGTAGCGCGGAATTGAGGCCCGTGTTAGCTACGTACCTAATGAGAATAGCCTTGATTTCTCCTGGCTTTTCCCCGTTCTCTCTGCTGAAATTTATAAACTTGCTGGAGACTGTGCATCTTATATTTACACAGCATCTAGCACTGTGGTGCTTTTCTGTTTGCTGACATCAGAAAGCACTATTGTAGTACAAATAACAAAAACATGTGTAAGAACACCAGCCTGATAGACCTCAAAGCTCGTGCTTTGTAACCACACCAGGATAACTTGCACACATTTTGCCAAGCTGATTCTGATAGCTGTCTACGGTACAAATCACTGCTTATTTTAACATCCAAACTGTAATGTAATCTAAATAGTTTAAACAACCACTTTTTTCTGCTGGAACCTGAGGACTGCTCTGCTCCGAGGGTGGAGTATGTTATATTTATTAAAAGCTAATGCTGTGAAAACATGCTGAAGGGATACATCAGGTTTGATCTGCTTCCTGTGGCTGGTGATCTGCACTGGGACAAGTTAGAAAAACAAGTTTACTACTGTTCGTTTAATGAACACCTCCACACAGCGTATGCACAGTTTTGTTTTCCTTCTTTCCCGGAGCTCAGGTAGACTTGTTTTGGCAGAAGAATACACACATGGACTGTACAGCTGCTGCTAACGTTAACCATCTTGTAGGGTTCAAGTTCAGCAACTTGTCTATGAGCGTGCTGTATCTCTAACTAAAATTTGCCTGTGAAGTAGGTTGAATTAAGTCGGATTTATTTAATAATAATTTTTGAAAGATTATCACCATTCTAGCCTGCCACAGGAGAGCGAGCAGGCAGCCAGGAGGAGATCCAGGTGCACCAGGAGGAGATTCGTGTTCAGTGCTTTGAAACCAGCCTTAAATAGCTGTGGAATAGATTAAATTTTGGAATTAAGGAATTAATTTACATGCAGTATGAAGGCCTATAGAGATTTCTGTGGTATATTTGAGAGGAGTACAGCAGGCTCCCCTCACCTGGGTTCTGCTTCCCTTCGAGCACAAGTCTGGCCTTTTCTGTAATGGCTTTGTTCGTGTTTGCATTTCAGATTCCACGTTAAATGCAGCCTGATAGGTGTTACCATGACTATGTGTAACCCCGGCAATTACCATTCAGATTAGTACCTTCAGAAAATTGTTCAGGAGCACCAACCATTTATTCCAACTGCAGTGCTACAGCGTTGGGGGAAAAGGTTGACAAAGTGGAGTTTGTGAAGCACAGAGAGGGTTTTTTCTGTAAATGGCGTCAGGGCTTGAATTCTCTCCCTCCTCTGGTCTATGTCTTCTTTAGGAATCATGATATGTTTCAGTTTGGGTGTCTTGATAACTAAAGTTCCTTCCTTTCTCTTTTATTTTTCCAGAACAGTTGGGGTTCCTGTGTATTTGGCAGATTGGATACGTTGGTGTTGTGCATGGTATGATCAACAGTAGATTTTCTGCCTTCATCTCTGCGTGAAATTCTTTTAAATGGTGATTAATTTTTTCCCCATTAAGTTCTGGCTGATTCTCACTGGCTCTTTGGTGTTACTGTCATTCTTCCCTTGCAAACAGACGTGTAGAGAGAGTGTCCATCAGTGTCTTTCTGCAGCTCCTATTTGCCTTGAGAGCGTACTAGACCTCAAGTAACTTGGAGTGTGTTGTTGTCTCCCCGTTGCAATCTCGAGCGCCTTGTGACGGGCAGGGATCTGCTTTGCTTTTGGAATTGCTTTGCAAAGGCCCCGTTTGTTACTATTTCTGTTGAGTGAGTTTCGAGTGTTTCTTTTGCTGTGACATCTACAGTAGCTGAGGCAGCGCTGAGCAAACACGCTCAAACCTCCAAGGAGAACTTGAGAAGAAGGCTCAGAAGAGTGGCCGTGTCTTTTCAGAGGCTGGCTGCCACAGGTAGACTTAATTTACCCTTTGTTCCTCGAAATGCAGCTTTGCCCTTGTGCTGACGGGACTCCGCCGACTGTGTGAGGACCCAGCTGTGCTGGTGCCGATCCTTTGTTTGCACGATTTGGATAGCTTGGCTGGGCTGAATAATGGAGGTGAGGTGAATGGCCTCCGATAAAGATGGACACAGCACTGAGACAGATTAATATTACTTGGTCCTAGAGTTATTTTTTTACAAAAAGCTTTCTCGTTTACGCCGCTGTTTGGATTTCCCTGTGGTTTACTAAAGCTGAAGCCTGTAAACTCTTACATTGTACAGAGCAGAAATGTTTTCTGATGCAGTTTAATGGCTAATTACTTCTGATATCCTGGATTGCATCTTCTCTTTGGCTCTCTTGCTTCTAAAGAAAACAGGTGCCTCATCTTCTGGTAAATGTCTGCTCCAGGCACTCTAATTGTGTTATTACATGGTGGTAATTGAGAGAGTCCTGCAAGGGATGCTTGTGTGATCTGCAACTGAATCCTCTTCTCTGATAGTCCTGAGTAAATGTCAGAGTACTGTGGCCTTCAGTAGCCAGCGCTTGGAAATCTCTCCACACGTAGCTAATGAGAAAAACACGTGTAAATTCAGTTGCAGTGCAGCTGTTTGTTAAGAATTTTGCAAAATGTAGTTATGTGCAACCCTCGTTCCAAAGAACTGACTGTTTTCAGACAAGATACACTGAGTGGGTGGATTGGGAAAATTAAAAAGGGGAGTAAAACATTCCTGACCATCTGCAATATGTTTTACTGTTTGTTTAATCTGTGCTTGCTTTTTTTTTTTCAGTTGGTTGGGGTGCTGAATCTGTACAGATGATTAAACTCCTCTGTTTTTCTCATCCCAGCAAAATGTGTTGCTTTTTCACAGTCATTTAGGGTAGACCTAACTACTTGCAATGAAGTTAGAGGAAAACCATTCCTTAAAATTTTACCGTTAGTGTTCAGAGACGTGGTCTTACCTTGCTTATTCAAGAGTTCCAAGACACGGGGGATTTTTTGCCTCATTTTTCTTCTGTTGAAAGATATAGCAGCGAATGCAGGCGATGTTGCTTTTGAATTGGTCTGCATTGTTAGTTTAGCTCACAAAGCTGGTGTTGGCAGTTGGAAGCCGAGCAGTAATTGAATCAAAATGTCCGTTTAAGAGCATATTGTTGGCAATAAAATATGTGAAAGTGACAAAAATGTCCTTTCTCAATGGAGCAACACTCAGTGTGTCTTCATCTTCAGTTCTCTGAGCATCCAGCGCTGCCTCGTGGAGACTGCCTTGAAGTGGCAGCAGTTAAATACTCTCTGGAACTATCGTGGTAATTCCCTGGTACAAGAACCCTGTAAAAAAGCAAAACTGGGAAAGAATCAGCCCTGTATTAGCATGATGACAAGTGTAAGCCTTTACTTCTGCATGCTACAGTGCCGGGATACAGGGACATACCTCGACGTCACTAGCCAGTTAAAGGATTTGGGAGATATTTTCTCATCTTGATTTTAGTTGGCCTAAAAGTCACTGTCTTAAGGCAACTTCATAAGAGAGATTCTCAAGGAAGCAGCATCTGTTGATAGGAACATCTGGTATTTTTTTCCCCCCTCTGAGTTCATGCAGCTCCCACTGTTTTCTGACCCTCTTTTACTTTGAGAGTATACAAAAAAGAAAATTCCTCTCCTTACACACCCTCCAACTATTGGCAGATACATGGTCCTCTTTGGGAGGCAAAAATGAAGAGGTCATGTCTGCTCTCCAGAAAACCTGCAAATATAGGAGCTACACCCAGCTATCTCTTGTGAAGATCCTTTTAGATATTAAACTTTACTTGTTTGCCCAAACATGATAGTGATGTTGAAGTGAAAGGTACTGCTTGAACCGAAACTGGCATCTGTTTGTGGATGAGTAACTGCCTTTTCTAGCAGAAATACAGTGTCTTATGCCATTTTATTAGTCATCCTTTTCCTACGAGGAAGAAAAACGTATCTGTAGCCATCTTTATTTTTTAGATTGTTCTGATCTGATTGCTGGTCCTCTGCATGTGTGCTTGTGTGAGAACTGGTGACAGGCAGAGCCTTTAAACCCCAATTTGGTGGAATTCTTGAAAGCTTATTATTTAACTTAAATCTCAGAGCAAATCCCTTCATACGTAGTAGTGTGCTTACACAGGTGTTCATCACTTGTTTGTCTTGCCGGATTCAAACCCCTTAAAGGTAGCAGAAATAGTTATTTCTGAGAGGCTCTGGGACAGACTCTTCTGACCATTATATTTGTCCAGGTTTTGCTGGACACCAAAGGCTGTTTGCATGGAACTGTTTCCCTAGGTTCTCTTTTGTGGGATTGCAGCTACTCCTGAAAACAGTTTGAGGTGCTCCAAGCTCTAAGACCCTAAAGGTTGAGTGTAAATGCGTTTGGTTTATAAATGACCCTGGATATGGAAGCTTTTCTTTGCAAGAAGAAAACGCCTCAGGAGAGAGGATGTAACTCTGCAAATACGTATGTTTAAGGGAAGAATGGTTGGTCCTGGCCAGCTGAGCACAGCTGGCTCTTTGGAGCCGAGTTTTAGAATCAGTGAAGGTCCTCCGAATGCTCCTTCAAAGTGCAGACTTCTGTTGCGCTGACTCAAGGCAAAAATGTGTCTGTGCTTGAGAGAGCTTTCTCCTATCGGCTCTGCTGACTTGGGTGGGTGAGTTCTTCCACAGTGAGTATCTGTTGAGGTGGTGAGCAGGTGTGAGCAGACGGTTCTCCGCATCTTCTGACAGCCTTCACCTCTGTTTCAGCGTCAGAGCTCAGAGGAGCTTTGAAGTGTGCATCACGTGTGCAGGAAAAGCTTTGATACGTTGGCTCTGCTTTTCCCATCTGATTACCCCTTGCCTTCTAGCAGAGGATGTTTGGATTGGTCTGCCCCTAAGATGCTGTTTTGTAAAGTAATTAAGCACCAACTCGTGGTTTAATGAGCGTGTTGGGGAAGGGGGACAGTGTCATTGGTGATTTTGCTGATGCTGGTTTGGGGTCTCCGTTCTCAGAGAAGCCTACTGGAGGCTTGTCCTCCAATTTCTGCTGTAGAGTTTAATCAGTTGAGACAAGCTGCTGAGCAAATACAGAGGAATTTACAGTGTTTGAGGAAGGAATGACCTAAATAGTTGCCCTGTAATTCTGCTATGGCTTATTTCCATGTGAAATGTAAGTAGCTGAGGGAGTAACAGTGATTTTTGGTTATTTCAGTGGTCTTGGTATGATAAAGTATGAAAATCATTTGGGAGGATATTCAAAGCATACAGACCATGATATTCTCTGTTCAGGTATTGGAGTGAAACACTTGATAGTAAGAGAACCCCTTCACCTTACGTCACCGACTTGCTGTGGAGCATTTGGCCATTGAGCTTACTCTTACCTGTTTCATCATTTCTGAAGAAGAGAACACCTTCTCTTTGAAAAATACTCTGGCTCTTTTTTATCAAGCAGGTGAAGGAGGGATCTACGTTCTGGGCTTCGTTTGGCAGTAATGGGTGAAGACCGTGCATGCCTAATGAGCAGGAGAATTGCTGCTTTGGGTCGGGGGGGTGTGTGTGCGTGCGAAGTCGATCTGGGGCTCTGCAAAGCTGCTGGGTTTGCATTATTCTGTTTTTAAGGTCGTTTGGCAATTTGTGAGGAGCAGCCCAAATAGGGACCCTCGAGATTTTGATTTAGTTATTTATTTTTAACCTGACTTCGCCTTTCTGAGTTCTGAGGTGTGGAAGTGGGTGCATTTGGAAAATCCTCAGTCAGTGTGCAACTGCTGTCTGTTCAACAGCTGTCTTACTCCGGGGAGCTGGGACAAGAGGTTGTGTTTTAACAACTGTTGGGCTGGTCAAACCAAGCATTCAGCACATACGGTTTAAAAAAGGAGCAGACAGATTGGAAAATTGTCTCAAAATAAGTTTAGCTAGTTAAATCCTATCTGAAACCTGTGGTACTTGAACGACTTCTTTCTGCCTTCCCTCTGGAATGTGAAGAGAAGAACAACGAGGTGGGTTGAGGCACTGGTTTGGGATTTGAGGTCTGAGTTTGGTTTTTCCTCTTCTAGCTGCTCTGTTTGACCTTGAGTAAGTGATCTGGTCCCCGATATTATAACCAGTTGAACTTGTGCCTGGCTTAATTTATGTACATAGGTTGTGCCTTTGGAGGAGACTGCAAACCTGTTAAAATGACATGCCTAGGAGACCTGCAGATAAGGGCTTTTATTTTGAGGTTTCTGTTCTAATTTGTGAAAATTCCTAAATCACAGTAAAGCTCTAGCTTGCTGCAGCCTAGCCTAAGTGCTGAGAGTTTGGACTTACACAAGTCTACCAGGGCAAAAGCTGGTGTCTTATCAGATTTCTCTTTCCTTTTGTTTTGCTGAGGCAGAGAGGCTCTTGCTCCCCTCCCTGCCCGTTGCTTTTTGGCTGTTGTTGTTGTAGAAGGGCTTTGCAGAGACCAGCTTCAGTGATTGTTCCGTTTGTGCCCACGTAATGTTTTCCATTGAATTTACTATTGTGTTTGAATTCTTAAAATTACATAAATAAATAAAAATAATTTGCCAATGCAGAAAGAATGGAACTACTAAAAGAATGTGTTTGCAAGGCTTTTGGGGGCTGCTTTTTACATATGTTTATTTCTGCTTGTGATTTATGACCTCTTTTAGTTACAGACCCAAACTGGAAAACAAGGTACAGTAAATGGAACAAAACTAATTGAGCCCAGAGACTTTCCTGGTACAGAGATGAGGAGGGAGTAAGGATGCATGACAAACTTTTTCTTTATTTGAAAAAGAATATGCAAAGAAGTGTCTGGCACTATTTTCTTCCTCGCTAAGAGCAAAATGTAAGCTGCCCAGTGGTAGCAAGCGATGGCAAGATACGAATGCTGCAGCAAACAGGAATATTTAGGAATCCCTGGACCAACCATGTTGTTACTAACTGGAAGTGCTAGTTACAAGCTGTTGGATTCAAGGGAGAGGTTGAATTTCTGATGTCATAAGGAAATGTGGAGATACTTAGTCATTAGAGATGGTTGAGCAAGTGCAACGCTTGTAGACGTGCTTGACAAGTTCCTTATTTCAGTCTATGCAGAAATCCTCCCTGGCTTCAATGGTTCTGGATACCAAGCTGAAATGGCACCAAATGTGCCTTCCAAAGAGCTTTGCTTATTTGTAATAAAGGTAAAGTGATGGCCCGGGAGCCCTGTGAATGTGCAGCTGGAGTGTTGTTAAGAGCTCTCTGGTGTTCTACTTGCTTCAGGAAGACTCTTGCACAATGTGTCCTCATCAGCTTTGGGTGAAGGAAGTGGAAGTTCTCAATGCAGAGTGAATTTATTTGTTGTTCTCGGTGCTGTTTCAGGGCTCTAGCTTGTAACCATTACGTGCAGGGTAGATGGAAATCCTCTTCCTCTTGTAATGTTAGACAGAGGCATCTGCAGTAGAGTGGTCAAATAGTTAATGTTAAAATCCTGCCTCTTCTGTCTTTCCAATCGTCCCAGCAGGGGTTGCATTTCATGGTTGACATTAGCCATGCAGTTCCAGCTCCTGCTTCTTTTACCTCCTGCTTTTCATCCCTCCTCTCTCCTTATGCTTTTAAAATACATCTCTTATTCAACGTGGTTAATAAGCAAATTTGTCATCTGCTTATTTTTGCCTTTGCTACCGCTCCCCCCAGCCTCTGGTTGAGCCCAAATTAGCAGTGAGCCAGTGAACTGGAGATAATGCTGCTGTGAACTGTCCTTTGCTGCAGGGCAGCTTTGCAGCCGTGGTGCCAAGCGGGCTTCACTTTGGGTGACTAAAACCAGGCAGTGCAAAACGAACTGAGATTTCCATTCCTGACAGGAGGGGCTCGTGGTGACTGAGCTTCAGGAGGCATCTCCTCGGCAGGTGCTTTTCCCAAGGACAGCTTTGGCTGCTCCGTCTTGGCCTTGTTCCGTGAGTTGCCGCCTGGATTGCCCTTGCTCTTTACCTTTGTAAAAAGGTGGCAGAGTTGCTTCTTGGTTGTTTGTACAGTGAGGGATCCTTTGTGAAGACGGCTGTCAAGTTCTGTGAGACGCGGTCTAAGCTCCTTGTAAGAAACCTGTTCTTATTCTGAAGAACTTACACTGCAGCCAAGCAAAAAGAAAGGAGTGTAAGGACCTGATTATCTGGCCGAGCCTGGCCAGCTGACTGAAGCTTGTCTCTGGATGCAATCAGTTTTGACAACTTTGGGTCTATCACCGTCGTCCCAATAAAATGTGTTCTTCCAATTAGGCAAAATAAGACCTTTCTTCTTTTTTCTAGTCCTAGAAACTCTTGGGTCCTTTCTCCTTTTATCCTGAGGGCTTCTAGGAGCAACAGCAGTGGTGATTTGTCTCTGGATTCCAAGCTGACAAGATGCTTTACGCTATGTCGCTTAATAATTGGGGCACTGGGGGCTCCCAGCAGCAGAGCGAATATCATAATTAGAGCGCTGTATGTTTGATTTCTTTGGAGTCATGTCAAACAAATCAGGAAATGGCTTTGTGACTCTGTACACAAGTGGGACATTGTTGTGAACTTTCATGACCTTGGGGATCTGGTAAGGTTAAGCGGTGGTGGCTTTTGGGTGGGCTTCTGGGTTGGAAAATAATACTGTGCATGGTTCTAAGTGTTTCCCACTCTATCTGATTGTGGAAACCCGGCTCTTAAATATTGCATTAGCTCTCAAAAACTTACATTTAGTAGTGACAGAACTATCGTCACCTTTCCTTTCCAAGACTGCTGATTTCTCACATTTGTATGTTCTTATACTTTAAAATATTTTCGCTTTACTTAGCAGGCAGGTAAAATGAATAAAAACAAGAGAGACATCCACATTTGTCAGCTCACGAACTCTTAAAACATTCTTTTCTCTGAGGATACTAGGTACAGAAATTTAAATGGAAAACAAGAACTGCTCTTGAAAATATATTATTTCCTGTCCTAATGTGATTCGCTCTTCTGAGTGTTAAACTGTAAGTGCAGATATCAGCATTCCAAAATCTGTTCTGGGCAGGCAGCGTACAAAAGCTGAATAAACCTGTGGTATCAAAAGCAGCTGCGTCTCCAGGGTTGAAGGCACGGTGCTGCGGGAGAGCAGTGTCTGCCAGGGCGGAGTACAGTCACCGTCGTTCCTGAGAATGTGACAGTCCCTGCCCTTGTCGCGTGTTTTCTCCTGGACGGGTTTCCTTCTGAAAATAGCGACTTGGGATGTGGTCAGAAGGTCATGTCTTTGTTAAATTATAGCTGAGTCGCTACCAGCGTGTCTGAAGCTGGTAGCCCTCAAGGTTCTGTGAAGGAGGTAGTTGCTTAATGTGCATTTCTGATTTCCCCAACAGACAGACTGACTTTTTAAAGAATTTTTGGTGGCTTATTGGTAATGGGTTTAAAAGCGACAGCAAGACCTTTACCTGTGGATAAGGTACTCGGCACGTCTTTGGGCAGATTTAAACAAGCAGTATATGTTTCAAAGTTTAATTTCCATCCCCACCCCCCTTTTTACCCATGCTGTCTCCTTTTAATAGCTTCTTTTTCTCTCTTGTAGACTCCAGGGATCACTAATTAAGAAATCAGCCTCTAGTTGGTTGGATAACCATGGGCAACTGCTGCAGCTACCGAGCTGCTGGTCTCCCCCAGTCTCTGGCAGAAAATGAGTAAAGCTAGGAACACAGCTGGAATAGAAGAACGGACGGATTACAAAACCACTGGGATTGGGTCTCTTCTTATCTGGCTGTGCCAAACAGCAGGATGTATGTCTCAGTGAAATCAGAATTAGGAAATGACAAAGTGGAGTTTTACTCTTGAGAGATGCTATCAGTATCCTTCTGCAAAAACCAGGATTTGGAAAGCTCAAGAAGCTATTGAGGATTGATGGTGTGAATTGGTTGAGCTGGAGCTGTTCAGCCACTCTTTACTGGGTTTGTAACAAAAGCAGCCCCCAAATCAAATTGTACGGTTTACCTGTTCTAGAGTTACCGTCTGCTGAGTCAGGGGAAAGTCTGACCCGTGTAAAACTGCTCTGACTTCTTGACGGTAGGTCAGCTGGTGCTTTGCAAATGCTGGAGCAATCTTCTCTGTGAATCTTGTAAAATTAAGAGGCTAAAGGCAAGGGAGACTACCTGTTAAAAAGTGAAATAGTGAATGGACGTTGTGGTTTTTCCCTTGTCCAGTTCCTGGTGAAATCCCATGCACAAAGAGTGCCCGAGGCTCTTGGGAAAGCTCTCTGGGGCTCGGGTGATTACCTGCCGCTCAGAAGAGCTGAGTTTGGTGTTACCCCTGCCACACGGTTTCCTGCCTCATCTTACCATCTGCTGGAAGAGCCGCCATAAGTCTTGCATCTTGTGTTTTTAGATGATGGTTTTCCCTGCAGAAGGCTTAGTTCATTCTGCATGGTGCCGGCATAACGAGGGTCTGCTTTCTGTTTCAGAGAGCTTTAAATGCTGCTTAATTAAAAAAAAAAATATTAGTAATTGGGCCCGGTTTCCCCCCTCTCTTCCACACTAACACACTGGTTGGATTCTGTGTTTAAACCTGCAAATACTGATTTGGAAGTCAAATGTACTTGGGCTTGTGCAGGTTCGGAATGAAGGGTTTGCGTTTCGCTTGCTTTCCCTTTGCATATGGAAGAGGTTCAGTTCTCTCCCTGCGATGCATAAAATCTGAACACCTTTTATTTGAGCTGTTTCTTTGAGCAGCTGCTTAGAATGCTGGGATGATTCGTAAAGAGGGGGAGGTGGGGAACCAAACAGGCAGAGCCCGGCAGGCGACGGTAACGGGGCCCTCCCAGGGCAGGCTGCCCTCACGCTATTCCAGCTGCTGGGGAGTAGTTCCGTAAGAGCAGAATTTGGAGGAGCACCATTCCTTGGTGCAGTGCTGGGCAAGCCAGCAAACTGTCTGCTGGAGGGTCCTGTAGCTGAGTGGTTCAGTGGTTTAGACCTGTCTGAATTTTATTTTCCTTAAAGGGGCGGCCTTAAGAGCCATCTGCGAATGCTTCCTGCTGTATTCAGAGGAATGAGGATTTGAGGATCTGATGGGAAGGCTTGTGATGCACCTGGGACATCAGTGAAATACAGCACTGCAGGCTCTTTGCATTGCAGCTTTTGTTTTTTATTTTAAAGAAATCACAGCGCAATCTGTGTCCTTCAGTACTGCACTGAACAGATGCACTCAACAAGAATAGCTTGAGCAAATATTTCTTTATAAAGAACTCAAACCCCTGTGTCAAGTACTACAGCGAGTCCCTGAGCACTGCAGCTTTCTTCTTCCTTAGAGTTCTTTGGGAGTATCTTAATAAATGAAACAACCATCTGTCTCTCTCCTTTACCAGCGTCTTCTAGTTCGAAGGAGCCACGCATGAAATGAGGAAGGTTGAGTTATTGATGTTTATGTGGACAACTGTCTTCTCCTGCAAGACTTCAGTTTTCTTAATTTGGTTTTACAGTTTTTGAATATATCAGTCCACGCAATTTGTGCTGTCACTCTTTGCTATTTTTCTGGATGAAATAATAGATATTTTTGTAAAATGCATCATAGTGTATCTTGGAGTAGGGGGCTGGAGGGTTGCACTAGCTATTAAAACCTTTTTTTCAGTTCTCCACTGGAACACTCTTCTGGTGGTGAAACCAAAAATTTTTGACTTTTCATGTGGGAAATCTTTAAAGAGGGATCATCCCGTATGGGCACATATCCAAAGATTGCCTCTTTCTTCATTTATCTCTGACTTGGGATTTTGTGGCAGGCTGGAGCTGTTTCTTTCAGTGCCTAAACAAACTTGCAGGTCCAGTTATACCTGGAAGTTGAAGTGTGGGTGGAATTTATTGCCAGGTCTGAATGCAAGAGGTCCGAACCCAGCTTTTCACTATGTTGGAAGTTTGTCTTGCCGTGTTGCGTCGCAGGGAAATGTTTGGGGGCTGCATCTGTGCTTCCCCGGCCCAAGCAGGAGGTTGTTCCTTGTGGGAGACTAAACTTCGAAAGGGTATGAACAAGGACAAGTGTTTCTTGTGATCTGGATTCCAGAATACTCCGTGCACAGTGTTGAACAACTGAAAGAGCTGTGAAGGCTTCTGGTGGCTTCCCACAGAAAAAAAAAGATCCACAGTCTTGTAGGGTTTTCTGTGTAATTCTGTGGGAAAGGTGACGTTTTGCATGTGCTTTGAAGGTGAGCAGAGGTGGCAGCCTCGCCCTTGGTGCCCGTGTTTTATACGGGTCTGGAGGCAACGGGCGTTATCGCCTTCGTTACAACGTACGTCTGACTCGTCGTCGGCTCTGAGTTACGCTTCTGGAAGCCGGAGTGGTGGAGACCAAAAGACCTTATTAAAATAAACTAAATAAATTTCACCACATCAGTGACCAGAATTATGCCATTTAATTAAAATGTGTCTAGACAAATAACCTAGGGGAAGAGAGATATTATCTATAATAACTGTTTGAGGTTTCTGCATAGGGACCATTCTAAATAAATTTATGAATAGCTTCTTTTCTCTACCAGGTATCTGGAGTCCTGGAGTACCGGAGCCACTGCTGGTTAATATGGTTTTTCCTGGTGTAGCGAGGTTGACATTCATCTCTTGGTTAGCAATTATTCAAATCTGACTGTAAATAACATTTCTGTGAGGTATCGATTAGCACTTGTGGCTATTTTTTGCCCTAGCTTTATTATTATAATAAGGTACTTTTAAGAGAGCACAAAAGGAACATTTCACAGGGGAATAAGAATTGATTTTTATCTTGACTGCTCTCATGTTTGTTTAGCATTTCTTGGTTTGTGTTTTTTGGCAGCTGACACCGTGTCTGTCATGGTTGTGTGACACCTTTATTAAAAATGAAATGAATAGTTATAATAAGGAGATCTGGAGTTGCTACCGCATCCAGAATGGCAGACACAAACGTGCTTCTAGCTGGTGAGGAAAAGTGCTCTACTTTGGGAGGCTGTGTGTTGAACTTGTTTCTTTCATGCTCTCCTGGAGAAGGACTGCAAGTCATCCTGACTGAAAAGCGAGGAGGAAGGACGCGTTTTCAGGCAGCTCGTTCGCCTTCTGATGTCTCGCGGAGAGTGATTCCACTGCCAAAAGGATGCCCTGTTAGATTCGGTTTGTGCCGAGCAGGGCTCCCTTTGAACAGAAAATAGAGATTTCATTGGTGGAGCCGCCCATAAACTTGGAAGTTGTGGAGCCTCCCGTGCTGTCGATCAGTGGGGCTGAGAGCTGTTGCTGCTCAGCTGAAAGCGTCGGGAACCTTTGCCTTTCGATTCTCGGCTTCAGAGCCTGCTCGGAGCGCGGCGCTCGGGCTGCGTGTGAGCAGCCGCAAGGTCTCCACGAACTGGTCCGTAGCTCTCGGGGTGCCAGGTCGTGACCTGACTCGAGCCTGCAGGGGCTTATGTTTTCGACAGGCTGCAGCTCTGCCTGGACTCTGTGTGAATGTCATCGCCAAGTGCTATTCTGAGAGTGTCCTGCTCTGGAGTTTGGAAGATAATTGCACCCTGGGGAAACCAAAATCAGAGCCAGCTGTTTGAGATGGGCATTCCACAACCAACTTGGCTGCTGGCAGTAGCTTCTATTTTACAGTGGTTTTGCTAGGTTGTTTTCAAGAACTATTTAATTTTAGGGGACTGGTTAATATTTATTTTTTCGTAACTGAGACATTGGACTGGGACTTGGAAATCCGGTTTCAGGTCATAATTATGCTGACCTGTCCCTTTGTATTGTGACTTCCTTGCCTTTACGGCAGAGATGATGGAATGTGCCTGTCCCTTGGGATAGTTGCAAGAATAGATTCGTTGACACCTGTGAGATTGCAATATAGTCATATAAATAATTTACTAAATAACATAGAGGATAGAGGAAAAAGGGAGATAAGAGAAAAGACAGAAAACTGTCAGTGTGGCTAAAATGCTTTGCTTCTTATGGACAGTGTGGCCAGTTCTATTCCAAACACTTTTTGTAGATGGTATTGAGGAAAACAAATTTCTCAGGACTCCAAAAGTTGACCATTTGCTTGGCTTCTCTATGCACATTATGAAAAGTCACCTTTTTCCTGCGAGGTTAGCTGACCGTGGAGTGGAGGGTAACGCCATGCACAATTCGGGCTGTCAGTGCTAAAATCAAAATAGACTAATTTCTGTAGATACCAACTCAGAGTGCCACAACTGCTTGTATTTTAGTGGCATTTTCACACCTTGAACCATCTGCACAACCGCTGAAATATTGTTGATTAAAGAGTAGAGAGGTGGATCACATTCCCTGTATGCCATTGCTCTTTACCCTCAGTCATAAATATTTAAAAATACGGAATTGGAGGCTATTCCTTGTCGATGCTACAAAGTGCGCTGTGTTTAGAGATCCTCTCCAGATAATGGGGAGAAGTTCTGGCGAGGGGCTGTAGCCCAGCCCAAGTCGGGCTGTGCTGCCCTTGACTGGAATGGAACTGGGCTGGGAGCCCAGGTACCAGTTGGTGTAAAAACACGCGGAACCTTTCAGCATGAGTCACTGTGTCGGCCTGTTGCGCTCGGTAACGGCTGAGAGGCCTTTGAAAGCGCTTCGAATGTGATGCAGATGGCTGAATTGGATCGCTGTAGATGAAAATTCCCCCGTCTGCAGTCGAGGCAGCTGTAATGCGAATAATCGCAGCTTTCCTCCCTCCTGTTGTTCTTTTTGGATTCGTGACTAAGCAGAACTCTGGACTTCCCTAGCCAGGGAGTGGAGCTTTCTCCTGTCTTAAATAGTTATCAAGGACGTTCTAAACATGAATGTCCCATAATTTTCTTGTAGTAAGAGAGCGTGTAGTAGGCCGGGTGACCTCCTCGAGGTCGTACACTGGGTTAATACCAGAATGGAGCCTAAACGAGTTTAGTTGTCTTTAAGCCCAACTCATTGCTATAAAAAGCGAAGCTTTATGCAGGAAATGAAGGGCAGATTCAGGCCGATTGTCTCTTAGGGAATACAGTAGTTCTTCGTTCATGTGCTTAAGCTTAGGGCAGGATCTGCTGTGGGACTCACGTGCCAAAATTCTTCCAGTATCCAGCAGTTCTGACAGATGTTCTAGGAGGCTGTCGTGCCAAACTGCTGGATGTGCCGCTGGGAATAAAGGAGTGGAGCAAACAGCGCAGAGGCAGTTATGTGGGGAGAAGTGTTTGGTGTGGTGGTGAAGATCCGATGTGGCAGAGGATAACTGACGTACAAATATACAAGTGCAGTAACTGTTAATTGCAGGCAGAAGCACTGAGACCAGGCACTCAGATTTTTAAAAGTGTTAATGGCAGGAGTAGCAGCTGAGTAAGTAACTGCAGAAAAAGAGAGTGTTTCCTAATACGTGTCACCTGTGTGGGAAGAGGTGACTTCCCCAACACCTGTGGCACACAGCTTCTAGCCAGCATTTGTGGAGAACCTGTAAGAAGGAGCTGGTGGGCATGGGGGAAGGACAGGAGGGCCTCAGGACGGGCAGCGCTGTCGCAAGAGCTGCCTTCAGGAACTGGCTTTATGCAGACGGCACCTTGAACTTGAGTGGCTGAACCTCTGCCGATCCCACAAAGCTGCTGCTCAGCTGTTTCGTTGGGAGAGCTCCTGTGAGCGTCGAGGGCTGGATCTCTTTGTGTGCAGAGTGGTCTGAAGAGGGTTTTGTTCCCCGGCTGGGTGTGCCCTTTCTATCATACCTGCGGGTAGCGTGTTCATACTCGGTTTTGACAGCTTTATGTGGGAGTCGCCGTACAAAAATGCGTGTATGGAAATGCAAAGCCTTGTCGTCGTTGTTTAGGAATAGCAGCCTGAAAAGGAGAATGCTGGTTCTGCTCTGGCTCGGTGGCATTTTGAGGAGTGATTGGCAGGAGCCTTCAGTGGAGAAGCAGGGGAGGTCTGCCTCCGCACGCCGCCGCGCCGATGCCTGCTCGCTCGCTCGGTGGGGTGCAGGCGAGATCTGAGGCTTTCGTGCATCACAGAAGCTTGCGGATCTTTTGTGGTGAGCAGAGCCCTTCTGTGCTGCACTGCCTTACGGTGTTTATCTGCTCAGCAAAAAGATTTCCCTTCTCCTCCTTTCGTTCTTATTTCCAGAGTAAACATAGCCAAGCCTCACCTTCAGTGGGTGGCTTTATTTTCATTCATTTCTCTGAGTTGGAAGGGTGGCTAAAGGTTCTCTGCATTGCGACCTCAGCTATAAAAAGCCTAAAGTTTTAATTCTGCATTAAAGATTCAAACTGAAATGTTAATCGGCTTTGGAAAGACTATTTTTAGAAGCTGCAGCCTTGGATTTCAGTTGAGTCATTGCAATTTGTGATCAGAAGGGTGAGAGGAGGTGTTTTGGTTTTGTTTTAGTGCATGCCGGCTGTTTGCTGCCGGGCTTGCTGTGTGCATTCGGCAATTTAAACCGTCCTTAGAGGAGCTGCATGTCTTTATTTTGCTTGAGTTTTCCTCTGTCATTTGCTTTTGTATTGTCGAAAACACTCTGGTCTTCAGAGATGTTTAGATTCAGCGTGGAAGTTTGGTCTGATATTGCCAGGCAAGATGCAGGGGGTAGTTTGACAAGTCTGGGTCTTCTTCAGAAAGGGCTTCTTGAAGAGCTTTAAAAATGTTTTTTGTGGCTGTTGAAGCTGGAGAGTTTCTCTGAGGCAGCTAACTACCATCGATGGAGTGTAATCCTACTGTTAGAAGTTGGTAGCGTCCGTGCTTTTGAGTAAGCCTAGAAGGTGCCAAAGCAGTTGGTAGGATCTTATGAATACTTTCCCTTTATATTTACTCATTGCAGATGTGGATTTATGGTTACTTATGGTTTTACTAATTTAAGCAGCTTTTTGGAAAACTGCTGCTTCATAAGTAGAATCAGGATGCCCAAAGAGATTGTGGAACCTCCGTCGTTGGAAATACTCAAAACTTGCCTGGACGTGGCCCTGAGTAACTAAACGTGCTGTGAGCTGGAGATTGCACTGGATGACCTCTGGATTTCTCTTCCAGCCTACATGGTTCTGTGAATCAAAACTAACATCTGAGTATTCTCTTACCTGCCTTTGTGGTGACGGGAGTCACTGCAGACATGTCTAGAACAAATGGCTTAATTAACTTCGCCTTCTCTCTAAGGATCTCTAAACAAGTTATAAAAAGTAATGACTGAAGCTTCTCTCCCACTTGTCCCATCAGTAAAGGACAATGAGGAAGAATTAAGAAAAGACTTGATTATGATCACAGTGACAAGACGAGATTAATCTGGTGCTAAAGTATGTTAAGATATGCGCTTTGTGCCGTGGTGCACGTTAACCTGGAATGAATGTGTAGGGGCTACGCTGCCATCTCAACCCTGCATTTCCCAGGGACGTGGCCTTAGAGGATCAGCCTGCGACCGGTGAATCAAGCAGACGAGAATGTCTTTGTTAACCACGTCTTTCTGGGCAGAAAGAAAAAAAATCATCGTGCTAATTCTGGAGATGAAGTCTTTCACGGGCGTGCATGATGCAATCAAAATGCAAGTGCCTGCAACACTATCAACCCCAGTGTTTAATAACCAATTGCCTAAATGCTTGTGAATCAGAGTCGTTAGAGGTTTGTGGGGTTCACTTGGTATTCTTAATCTGGAGTCAGCAAATACTCTGAGGCAGCAAACACCTTGGCGGAGGAATGAGAGTGAGGGTAAGTCTAAACAGTCCTCGGTCTTTGGGCTTGGGAGGAGAACAAGAGGTCAGGATCCTGGGAAGGAAATCGGAGCCTAAACCTGTCACAGCAGCAGGTGAGGTGTGAGAGGGTGAGCGAGACTGGTTTGGGTAAATGCACAAATACCTATTTGTGCAGCGTAGGGTGGTAGCAAAGTCAGAGGATCCAGACACAATTCCAGGAAGTGAGAGGAAGGAGGGGCTGTTACCAGCAGTGATTGTTTCATTTAGTAATTAGTTCTTAAATCTCCTCTAAGTCAAATAAAGCAGAGGATGTGAGCTTCTGAGAACTATTCCCTCCTCCCCTTCCCCACAATACCCACGCCCTTTTTTGCATATACTCTTTCTAAGTGAAGACTGTATTGGTGGGAGCTTGCTGACAGTGTAGAGCAGGTGCTTGGGGGTATAGAAGAGAGCAGGGTCTTTTTCCTGATCTGCCACTGATGTACTGTGTGACCTTGGGTGAGCTGTTCCCCTGCGGTTGTCTTTTACCTTCCTTTTACTTGGTAGATGAACAAAGCACTTAACATCTTCATGGACAAGATTTTTACGGAGTATGGTGAAGAGGAAGACGTTCCAAGTCTCGGAACATTGAAGCTAAGTTGTTGGTGTGCCAGCAGAGCCTTCGCTCCCTCCTCTTCGCATGGGAGCGTCCCGTGCAGCTGGAGCGCGGCAGGGACAGACCCGCTGCTGGGAGGTGTTGCAACCCAGATCGTCTGGAAACGACGGGTTTGCTCTGTGCCTGTTTGGTGTTCGCTGAGCGGTCGCTGTGTCAGTGGCTCTGTGGATGGGTGTTTATT
>NW_009726540.1:23323-31247 GCF_000703405.1 Apaloderma vittatum | reverse complement strand
CCCCGGAGTGGCTCATCACCTAGGTTAAGCAGAAGATGGTGGGTGCTGGAATAGAGACTGCCTGTGTTCCAACCTTGCCAGCAATTACGGAGGAATTACAGAGGCACAGTGTTGCCAGGAGGCGGGATGTGACCTAGGAAACAAATATCCCCTCTTCTGAGGGGAAGCTTTACCTCTGTGTGAGCAGGGGGGGTGTTCCTGGCCTCAGAGGGTCTCTGTTCTTATTATCCAACAGTGAGGCCATTAACCTTTGTGCTGGAGAGCACTGCTGCCCTGTCTCCACAATGGACCACATCCGGGACCAGCAAGCGTCTCTTCACCTCAGTAGGAGGTCTTTGGCAGATCAAATGCATCACCTCTTCTTCCTCACCACGCTCGCTTGGGTCGGGTCGAGGTTGTGAACTCATTACTTAGGGCCTTAATTCCCTTGGTCTTTAGCTGCTGTGTGTCTTAGTTCCCAACCTTATGTTCCAAAAGCAGACGGCACCACGGGTCTCCCTCTGCCCTTGTTTCTACGTTCTTGTAGAGCGAAAGATCTCTTCTTGAATAGAGAGCTGTCCTCCGACTGAAGCGTGTGGCTGCAACCACTCATATTCCTTTCTTGCCTTCTCTCCACCGCTCCTTCCTGAGAACTGAAGGGAGCTGCCTCTCTACTACAAATAATGATTTGTAAAACACTGATATTTGAAATTAGTGGCTGCTGCTGCCTTTGATGTTCTTGGCGCTGTTGATTACTACCCAAAGCAAGCTGGGAATTAGAGTCTGTCATGCTCTTGCCTCATAGCTCAAGGCTATATTTAGTAGTTCAAGTTGCAACAGATCTGGAAGTTGTTCCCTTCAGCTGCAGCAGCAGGCGAACGCTGTGATAGACGCGTTGTTTTGTGAGTGGTGACTTCAGCGTGCTCGTTTTCCATCACAAGGACAAGCGAACCAGCCTGCGCAGTACTATGGGGGTATCTGGGCTGCTTCTGTACGCCCCTGTTTTAGAAAGACCCCCAGGCCTTTACTCTGGAGAAAACAGCCCAATCAGTATGTTTTTAGTCCTTGACTTTGCCTAAATCTTAGACCTTGGTGCAGGATTTCCACGTATGGTTTCTGGAGTGAAGTAGGTAGCATTTTCTTGGGCGTGTGGGGGGTAGATACTGTCATATAAAACATGCAGCTGTCAAGGTAAAATTATTGTGGCATCTTTCCTTGCCAGTTCTGCAGCTGGATCTTCTCTGAGTGAGTGCTCTCTGCAGGACTCTCTGAAACACAGAAACTAATGTCTGCAGTCGGGGCAGCGTGCTGGGGCTGGAGAGCCATGCAAATGTTGAAATCCTCTGTCTGCACACAGAGTTTGCAGCTCCAGAATTACAGGTCTGAGAGCTTCATTGAATTGTCAAAGGTTTTGAAAGCACTGAGTATCTGTTGATTTAATGGAGTTTACTCTTAATTGTCTCTTGAAGTGTAGGTAGAAATGACTAAAAGCAGTAATGAAATCATGTGATCTGTTTTAGGTAAAGGGAGGACAGATGCATTAGGAGTTAAATGAATATTTAAAAATATTTTTCTTTTCAATAGCAGGAAAGAGGAGAAAACTCTACTGCTAGCTGTTAACAATGCAAATAAATGTGGAGAAAGAAGAGAATGCTCATTCCTTCTTTAAAAAAAAAAGATTAAAATGTGCAAATGCAGGCATTAGTGGTGGTGTTATTTCTTATAAAATTTCTTATTTTTCCTGGGCCATTTAAGAAAACCAGTGGCCCTTCTCATGTGATACCTGTCCAAACTCTTGATTTTCTTCCTTTTGTTTTTTTCTTTTCCAGGGTGGTAAAGGAGGAGATCTCGGATGACAATGCAAAGCTCCCTTGCTTCAATGGACGAGTGGTGTCCTGGGTATGTCGGCTCCTGTCTCTGTTGTTTGGTGCAGGGGACGCAGCACAGGGTGGTTATATCCCAGCGACAGAGAAAATCCCTGATCCGGCAGCTCCTCCCGCTCACTCGACCCTCAGCACATCACACCTCCCTCACTCTTTCGCTCCTCTGTTTTTCATGTGTTGATTTCTCCGGTATGCCGCGGTATTTGTTTGTTGCCTGCCTGCAGTTATTAATTGCTGCCTCCGCAGCGTTACACAGCCCTTGGGATTGCGTCCCGCTCAGTGAGCAGTGCCCTGCCCTCCGTGCTGGGCCGGGCGCTTTGTGCGCGTTCGCTGACTGCGTAAGGGAAGCGTAACACACAGCTTAAATGCCAGATGATTGAGAGATGGTGGTTCATCAAATACAGCCCCTGCTGGGTCCTAAGCGGCTGAAAATGTTGCTCATGTGAGGGTGAGGACTGGCAGATGTGTTGAGCTCAGCTGTATCGTACAATATTATCACTTCCTTCTGCTCTGCTGATTGCTTTCAATTTTAAGGCCCTCAGACTCTGGCAACTGTGTAGTCCCAGTAGGTTCCCAGCTGATATTCAGATTCCCTTCTGCACCCCTGAGCTGGGTCTCTTCTTCCCGCTGCATTCAGGAGCGTGGTAGTGTTTGTTTTTATCTCTGAGGTCTAGTTAAAGAATTTTACACTGGTGATTCAGTACACCGATGATTCACTGTGGACTTGTGTACGCTATTCGGGCTCTTCTGTGCAGCAAAATATGACTCAGGTTGTTCCAATGAGCCAGCGTTCTTGGAATTCAAGCAAAGACAAACCCTCAGTCCCAAAGTATTCCACATGAGTAAGGATGTGGATTGTTTTGTTCCCAAGTCAGAACATAATCCCTTCTTCATTTTTTGTGTCTTTTCTTTAGGAGAAGAACGAGTTCAATTTGCTTTTCTTCCTTAGGTTAAATAACGTTAGTTCAGTGAAAAATAGTGAAATAGTTTTTCTTCTTAATGCCAACCCAGGAGCTTAACCCACAAGAATCAGTTCAGTCTGAGTCAGCAGCCAAGTCTCACAGTGAGAATGGTGCTATTGCAGAGATCTGAAGCAAAAATTTGATGCGTGGCTTGAATTAATTGTTTCACAGAATTAGTACTATAGAGCCTTTTGCGAGGGCTGCACCGGCGCAGGCTCCTCGCAGACTCAGCTGCTCAGCATTGTCAACCCCTTTCCTGCAGGTGAGGCAGAGACAGTGAGCACAGGTTGTTGCAGGTAGCAGGACTGGGTACATGGCTTCGAAAGACTTAGACTCTTTCCTCCCTTCCTACCCATAAGCTTATTTTCAAATTTATGTGCATATCCCACTAGCTGGGATTCGGTTTGTAGCTCTCTCGGAGATCACACAGTGCACCTTCTGCAGATGATGTTGACAAGGGCTTCTCTTCACTCTGCTGAACAATCAGCTGAAACATCTGTGTCTGACCTGCATTAGGAATTGCAAATTACTTTTTCCACACTAACACCCATAAAATTGCAGCGCTTATCTGCCTCTATTTGCTGCTAATTACTGGAGGAGTTTCATGTAAATCTTACTGTAAGTTAATTGTTCACAGTTTCAAACGCTTTAATATCCTATTCACTGGAACTCAACAGATAATTGCGTTATCTTTTAGGGCCAGCAAAGTTGGTCTTCACTTTTTGGAAAAGATGTGGTTTGCGCAGGGCTGTTTTCTTACGCTTTTTAATATGATAGGCCTGAGCTTCCTTTGTCTCCCGTGTTACAAATTGTGCATCAGCTGGTAGCAGACAGCTTGGGATTCTTTCGCAAAACCATCTGTGGTAATCGCCGCCCTCACTCTAAATCACAGCGATGTGCATGTATTTTCTATCGAGACAACATTTAAAATTGGAGCGTTAAATGCACACGATAGAGCTGAGCTGTCTCTTCTCCCACAACTCTCCTCTTGACTGCCATAGTGGCTACTTTGAAGTTGACGAGATGACTGACATTTAGAAGTTTGAGATTTTCATCTCTTCTAATAACATTTGAATCCTTCTGCTTGTCATAGGTGGGAACTTTGATCTCCGTGTCAAACCCAGGACTGATCTCCATAGGGCAAAATGTCCGAGGGAGGATCTGCAAGTCTTTCGTTGTTGCTTACTTTTGCTGCCCTGGGAACTCAATGTGCAGCTAAATTAGTGGTGAATTAGAAACACTGCTCCTGATCAGTTTACTAAACCTCCTTCCCATCCCTCCTGTGTCCTACTTGTTTTTCTCTGCGTCTTAGATCTTGTCCTTTTGATTTCAGGGGGTTGTTTTTTTGTGGGCTTTTTTTAAAGGACTAAATAATTTGGGACGGAGGGCTACTACTTACTAGACTCCTTTTGAGTGGCTGACTTTTAGGATTTTCAACAGTATAGCAGAGCTCTTCATCTAGCAGTACTGAAACTGCATTTACTCAAACCCATCTGCAAGAAATAGCTGATCCTTGTGCCCATCCCGCTGGCACATGCAAACATAAAGCACAGGGCCTAGTTTCCCTCAGTGTACAGTTTGGTTGGAATTCTTTGGGATTGTTCACCTGAGTGAAATCATTAAGGCCTTTTTGTTTTTTTCAGGTTCAGCTCCTTACTGGGCAACCTGGAAAAAGAGCTTGCGTGGAAGAAAATACCTTTGCAAAAGCTTGTCCTGTTTCTCCATTCTCTTCGCCCGGTGCAGGGACAGCCTCCCTGTGGAAGCTGGGAATGTGCTTGTGGCTGCTGCCAGCCGAGTGGCCTCTGCCAGCAGTTAGCCCAGAGCCGGTTGGCTGTTATCTGTGTTTTTTAAGAAGGCTTTGCCACATCTGGGAACAATTCCCTGCCTGGCTGTGGGGAACGGGCACTATTTCCTATTGGCTGGCAGTGATGTCATTGCCTTGTGCGAGCCTGTCGCTTTTTTTGTCTTTCATTCCCTTTCTATTATGTGGGTGCCAACAGATAACACTTGTCCTGTTTGTACGTAGGCTTTTTAGGTGCTGTATTTGCAATTGCAATTAAAATTGTTGGGTGGAACTGTTCAGTCTCCTCCCATACGAGGCAACACAGGAGCTTCGGGACTGTTAAATGCTCTTCAGCAAAGTGCATCGTTGCCTTTCGGCGCTGACCGAAGGCAGTGGATGAAAATCCACAGAAGCAGAATCTTGTTGATTTCTTAGGTGTGAAGAGAACTGATGTCAGGGCCTGTTTCTTACCTGATCAAATTATATAAGTGCTCATTCATCTGCTGATGGGCTGAACTGTCTTGCAGGAGAAAAGAGAACTGTGCAGGAAATCTGATCCAAAGTGAAGAGGATATTAACATAATGTTATGTCTTCTTCCAAAATGTTCCGAGCTTATAAAGAAGGGCTCTGGATTGCCAAGCCTTCTTCCTCCAGGAGCAGGGAAATACTAAAGAACAATATCCTGAAATATGGAAAGGATTTGTCTTGTTGGCTCTTTTTGCATCAAGCTCATCTTTGAGACAGGTGTTGCCATTAGCAGAAAGGCTGATGGTTCCCTGCTTTCACATACCTGGGGCCAGGTGCTTGTTAGCAGAGCTTGATACAGTTTTCAATGTGAGGGGTGAAAGGATGTGTAGATCTTGCCTACAATCAATTTCTTGCTTTTTTTTTTTCCCTTCTTTTTATCCCTTGGTTTGATTTTGTTCGTGAAAGTACTTGCACAGAGATTCCTCAGGGGATGAGCGAGGCTCGGAGACATACTTGCATCTCCATAATCCCAACATGCTCTCCAAACATTTCCCATTAACTTCCCCACCTGAAAGAAAGAAACCTTCATTAGCAAGTTATTAGGAAAGCTCATGTTATTTTTCCCTTCAGTGTTTCCTCTGTTGCTCTTGCTTTGGTGATAAGAGTTTGAATAATGCAGCTGATTCCGTGTAGTGCCGGGGAAATGTTTTGTCTTCAGGCAGTTCCTTTTCGACAGTCTGTGTGTGTTTGCTTTCTGATATTTATGGTATATATGCTCTTAGGAGCAATACGCTGCATCGTGAGTGCCAGTGCCCTCCTATCCTGTTCCCTCTCCTTCTCCATCCCCGTCTTTAACAGCTGGCACCTCTCTGATGGTTGTATTAGAATTAGTCCTTGATAAATTAACCAGTTATAGTTGGAATCTCTCATATAGGACTAATTCTTCCACAGATAAAATAGAGGGGAGCTGAGACCTTGTTGCTTCTTAGTGAAAGGGAATAATGGATATTGTTATTTGAGCACTTGTTTAATTAAGGACCTTATAATCATAGAATCAAGTCACAAGATAAAATGCACTCCCTGCCTTGTGTGCCTGCGTGTTCTGAGATGAGAAAAATTTTGTGGTGCTTGCACAGTTTTGTGCATATCCTAGCCAATGGTGCTTTCCTGTAGAGATTGACTGAAACCCGATTTTGTGAAAGTTTGGCAGCAATCCATGCAAATAGACACTAAGCACTTCCTTTCCTCTGGTTTCCCTTGGATCTCACAGAATATTTAGCGAAGCCATGGCTGAACACCTCGTGTCAGAGTGGAGAAGCCGGTACAAGCGTGTGTAATTCTCTTCTTTCTGTTGACAGCTGGTCCTGGCTGAAAGCTCCCACTCTGACACAGGCTCCCAGTGCACCGAGAGCCACACAGACCTTCCGCCACCCATCGAGAGAACAGGTGGCATTGGAGACTCCCGGCCTCCGTCGTTCCAGTAAGAGCAATTTGTCTTCTTTTTAAAAAAAAATTAAACAAAAAAATGCAATTCCTCTCTGTCTCTTCCCCCACATTTCTCCCTGCTGCTGCAAACCATCTATTTATTGTTACTGTTAGAAAAATAACATGTGTCTTGGAACTGAGGAATTTAAAGGGATGTGGGAAGAGAAAAACCTTGCCATTGCTAGAATGAAATATACAGCTGATACATCTCACTTAGAAACCTGCTGTGGAGGAGTTAAATAGTGAGGGAACCCAAAATGCTTTTCCTAGTGTACAGGTGACAACTTTTTGTTACTGTGTTATGTATGATTATGTGATATGAAGAGCCAGCGTAACGCTGGTATCAAGAGCAAAAATGCGTCTAAGGAAAAAGACATCTTTTGTGTGTGCACTGAGGCTGGCATCTCAAACTGCCTGTGGGGTTACTGGTTGCATCCTTATTTCCTAAGAGGGAAAAGCCACAGTGGATCCTTAGAGTACCTTCATGTTCAGGGAGGCCCTCTGGATTTACACAGGGAGGATTTAAAGCAGGACCTGGTTCTAGCTGTGATCTTAGGGTACATTTGGAGAAGGAAATGTAGTCTTGATTTGCCTGGTGTCACGTATTTCCATTGGGATATCTGTTGCCTGAAGAGGCCTCACGAGCTCTTGCTGTGTGTGAGTCTTTTCCAGATAAACTGCCTTCTAGAGGGGACAAGAAATCTTGGGAAATACTGACCCATCCTGACAGTGTGTGTCTTGCAAAGGCGTTACTGCCCTCGCGCGTTCATTAATTGCTTCGTGTTGTCTGGGAGACGCCTGACGAGTGCAGTCATGCAGCCTGCGAATGCAACTGCTGCTTTTTCTTCCTGACTGACACCTGCAGGTGATAGCTGCAAGATCAAACTTTATTTAAAATAAATAAATGACATTGTAAATCAGACGCAACTCTGTGGAACCGCTAATAACGGGCTGTACTCAGACCACTGACATTTAAGCCATGCTCTGCTGATGCACCTGCTGTAGTCCTCTCAAAACCTTGTCTGTGTCTTCATGCAGGAACCCTCTAAGGGGTGAAGTAACTTACACGGGTCACGCTGAGTCAGGAGTAGCAGCACGAGAGGTCGTACTTTCTGGCTTGTGTTCTCATTCCTAGATAAACCACCTTCCCTCTTTCTCTCTCCCCTACCCCTTTTCTCTTTCTAGTTTTAAACTGGTGTAGAAAATCTGGCTTGTGGAAAGATCTTCTGGACTAAAACTTTTTCTCCCTTAATGCCTTTTTTGGTTCTTTTCACGATTGTCTTATTTTGCAGTGGTTGTTGCTCTTGTGTCACTAGATGGTGCTGCTGAGATATCCCAGAGCCTCGCAGGGTGACCTAAGGAA
>NW_009726540.1:22299-23292 GCF_000703405.1 Apaloderma vittatum | reverse complement strand
TTCCCTTTTTCGGTCGTACTGCACTGGAACCGGAGATGCAGACAGACTTGGGACAACACTGAAGCACATCCTTTCATTTTGTAGTTTCGTTAGGGCTTCGGATGTTCAGTCAAATGTTTTCCTGAATACCAACCTCGATTTCCTAATTTGTGTGGTGGGCATGTCAGCACATTTGATGAAGCAACGCAAGCGTGTGGGTGTGCTTTTCAGTGGTCCTCTTAAACATAACCCCACACAGAGGGGTTTAGACACATGCTAGTTCTGGGTCCAGCCTCGACAGAAGCCCATGGGACCGGTTGGTCAGATCGTTGATAATTTAATTCCCTGTGTGAAACGAGCACGGCAGTGCACTCTGGCCTTGGTGGAGTTCTGGAAGAAATACCTTCATGAGTCTCATGCTTTGCTCTAAGTACGATGACGACCATTGTGCTCTGGGTGTGCAGAAGTAGGACGTGTCAGGCGTAAACAACAGTTGCAAAGGGCAGATGTGAGTTGGGACTCCTTTTTACATGGGTGATATTCGTGCGACAGAGAGGACGAGTATGACCAGATTGTCATCAAGATCTTTGTGCTTTTTGCCCAAAGCTCACTTGCTCACAGGTGTCCTTCACTGGCACTGAGGAGGTGAATACTGGGCTGGCATGTCTGTGTAGCCTTCACGTAGTTGAGAACAGGAGGAAGGGACCTGAGGTCTATTTGTACGTTTCACTGATGTGTGCTTAGTTATTTTGAGCTTTGCTATGACCTGCAAGACCTCAGCCTTCAAGGTCAGCACTCTGTTAAGTGGCCACAGTGAGCTATAGCTTCTGCCCTTTGGCTGTCAGTGTGCTGTGTATGTAGCTTGGGTCAGGAAAACAAAGCTGTACAGGGTAAGCACACGCTTAGGGAAGGGAGCTGAAAAACTGAGTTTAGTTTTTAAAAAAATACTAATATATTGGGATATCGTAGAAAAGACAATTCAGTTCTCAGGGTTGAGGATAAGCCCCTGATAGA
>NW_009726540.1:13432-22268 GCF_000703405.1 Apaloderma vittatum | reverse complement strand
GCATTCCTGGGGGAGCTCAGACATACTTGTATGTATTTCTGGGATCCGTGATCTTCAGAACAAACACGGGAGGGTTTGAGAGATGCCGAGGAACTTGGGGTGTTTTGGAGGCCGAGATGAATGTTAGAGGCAGTAAGTTTTGTTCTTCCAAAAACCAGTGTTACCTGTTTGTTCTCGTGTGAGGCAGGTGTGCTGCAAATTTGTGATATTAAAGTCATCATGACGGGACTGTGCTGAAATCCCATTTCCTTTGCAAGTGTGTTAGCAGCCCAAGCTCTCCTGCAGCTGGCATCATCAAACGACGATCAGCCCATCAGTGGGCTTTTTTCCCTCATGAAAATTCCATGCAACGATCTTGTGGCAGCTTTTTCAACATGGTGATGATACTACTGGTGTGGGTAGTGCTGTGTCTCAGGGCATTGGTCTCAAACTGTCTTCTCATCCTTCAGGTAGTTTTGGGGTGAGCAGAGCCGTCGGGGGAGCTTGCAGTGCTGCAGCTGCACCTAATCTGTGTTATAGGTTTCTGGCTTCTAAAACAAAATGCTCATGACTGCAACTGTTTTAATCAAAAAGAAAAATAGAAGTGACTCCGCTGTTTCTACGTACTTGTTCTCTAACAGCCCGAATGCTGCCAGCAGCCGGGACGGCCTCGACAATGAAACGGGAACGGAGTCTGTTATTAGCCACCGGCGAGACAGGCATCGACGGAGAAATAGAGAAGGACATGAGGATGGTGAGTCCTGTTTCATTTTTCCCCTTTTTTATTTAGAAAGAACAATTTTTCTGGTAATCGTCTAGAGCAGCAGCTACTTTTGTAGGAATACTGCAGAAGAGAAGTGTGTCTGCATTCTTGCGTGCTTTCAGGGACTATTATTTTAATGGAACCATTTGGTAATTGCTTTGAAACTCTTTGAAGCTCAGTGTTTTCTAAGAGGTCTGGACAATCCTACAGTAGAGTGGCAGAGAGATTCTTTTTGACAACATGCAGACTTTTCTGTAGGAGTAGAAGATGATTGGCTTGGAGAGGAGGAACAACCCCCAGTGTTGAGTTCCATACTGCCGTGACTAGGTTGCCTCCATTATTCAAGTTTGCTCATATAAAGGTAGAACATATTATCTGTAAGATGTGTGGGGAGTTTGCAGTGTAGACAGTTTGAGAGTACTGTATTTGACATTGCAAGATCTAAGCCAAAATCCTCTGAAATAATTTCTGTTGATTTCTCTAGGCTTGAATCACTGTTTTATACAACTTTTTTTATACATAAATACACGTATAAATTACAGAATTTCATCTCTTGCCTCTAGTCTGTACATCAAAGTAAGCTTGGTTTTTTCATTTGTTGCCAGACAAGTATTTCCAGGCATAATTAAGAATTAATAGGTGCCACCCATTGAGTTTAAAATGGTTCAGAATATGGAATACTTGGGCCCAAGAGATGCCATCGCAGGATTTATTCGCAGCTCCACCCACTAAAGTATTTGCCTCCAGTTAGAAAACCAGAGTCACACACAAACATATATATATATGTGTATGCATACTTATATATATATTTATACTCTGGGTTGGAAGCAGTTATCTTGCTGTTCATTTAACGCTTCCAGCTTATAACTGACTCCAAAATGCTCTGTTCAGTGCTGTTTTCCCCTTCCCTTTGCAGGACAAGGGCAGAGGAAGGGCTGCAAGGTTGTGACACCTGGTTCAGAGCTATTTTCGGGGCAGAAGCTCCTAAAATGTGCTCACTTGTCATTATGGAATAGTGGTAAATCCTCCTTTCCCTGCAGAAAGAAGGAAATGCAGTTAGCGTGTTTGATCTCGTGCTGTACAGACTTGTTTAAATAATACCAAAATTACAGCTCTGGTTGTCCACAGAGAGGCAGGTCGAGGGATCTTCACTGGAGCGCTGTGTTACTCATAGGTTTGTTCCGTAGGTGTTATTATGCAGAGTAGCCAAGACACACAAACATAACGAAACTCCCTCGTTCGTCAGTTGCTTTTGAAGGTCTGTGATATGAGCACCAGGAAAATCATAAGGGAAACTAACCTGGAAAAGTAAAAAACGTGTTTATAATTTTCTTGGTGAAAGGTCTGCCAGAGATAGGAAGAAAAATGAGAAGGCATGTGGTTTCAAAAAAATAATCATCATGGATCTTACTATAGTTAAAAGAGAGGAGGAACTTGCTACTGGTTTTAATCTGTCCTGTGCTGATGCGTAGAAGCCTCTCTCGGGTAGCGCTGTGGCCGCAGGGAACAGAAGTGACTCAGCTGCACAAATTCTGCCTGACACGAGTTTTCCTTTCCAATGGAGAAGGGGGAAGGCTGACCAGAGAGGCAGTCAGGAGCACATCTGTAATTTCCTTCCTTACCCACTGCAGATGTGCAAACACACCTCAGCAGAGCCAGCTCCCAGCCTCGTCAGCCGTGGAACACTCTTTGTTTTGTTGTTGGCTTTTTCATCGCTTAAGCAGCTGCTTAACTTTAAGGTAGTATGCTTAAACCTGCATGATTTTGGTCAACCACAATTATGCAGTTAAAGTATGCGCTCAAGTTGTGTGTTGAGCTGAGTGCCTCGGACGTCCTGGGAGAAGCTGCTTTCTGGATTTTGCTCCTAGACCTGATTTACGACTGGGTGAAGTCTAAGGGAAGCTGTATTTACACTTGGGTCGTTCCTCTGCCTGAGTTTAGGTTGTTTGTGCACCAGCCTGTTCCCTGTAGCAAGAGCACTTGTTTGTAGGGTCTTCATCTTACTCTTTTCATCTTACTCTGTTCCTTTTCAGCGATTCCTAGCAGACTGTTCCCTGCTAGTGGGAACCGGAGCGGTGCGTGGTGTCACCTGTGCAAAACTCTCATCCACAAATGCTCAGTAAAGCTGGGGGAACGAGGAAGGATCAACAAGCAGAGATGCAGTTTTTCTCCAGGGAATTGCCCGGGTTTAAATTCGCTGTATTATTCTCATGCTTCCAGCATGAAGTTTCACACTAGTGCAAGGTTTTACGTGGTACTTAGTGAGGTTAATAAAGTGAACTAGCAAGGAAAGATGGGCCCTGTGAGGTAAGCGTGGACAAAGTTACCTTCTCTGTGTGCGTGTATATATTTGAAGGTATTAATAATGGTTATATTGTGGAGGCTACATATGCAGAGAACTTTAAATTTCTTCTTTTCGAGCAGCTTTGTCTCCAGAGAGGCTTTTGTGGGAATACGTCTTTTGTTGATCACCCTTCACACTAATTAGTAGCAGATCTATCCTTGACATGAGCTTCATATAAAATTAGTCTGAAAGAGTTGAGCTGTCATTATGTCAGAGCTCCGCTTTCCCTCTTAAAGCAACCAAAGTCCTTGTTGTTTTGGAAAGTTGACAAAGTCCTATTACGTGCAAGTAGAGTTGAGGATCTTAATTAGAAATGTGGGAGGTCTGCCTGGCACATGTTCCGGGGACCCCTCGCTCTCTCGAACAAAGCCCCCATGGCAGTTTCCTGAGGAGGAGTGGGAAGAGGGGACCGTGGAAGCTCTAATTAGGGAGGTAATTAAGGGACAAGTTTTCCTTGGCGTTGGAGAATGTTTTACAGCTACTGCTCAGTTTCTGACAAGTCTGCAGATGTCAAGTGTCGACACCAGTGTTTCAACACTGGCTTTGCTGTGGGCTGAGCTTAACTATGTTGCAGCCAGCTGCAAAATGCTGGATAATGACGTGTGCTTCGAGAAGCGCTTAATGGGAGCACATTTATAGGTCCCCAAATGTTTGGGAAGAGGAGCTGTTGAAGATTTCCAGTCGTCGCTGCAGTATATGTGTTCTCCACTGTAGGGCGTGCCAAGGAATCTGAACTAAAAGGACTGGGACTATAAACCAGCTGCAGTGGGAACTTTAAGAGTGGGAGCTGAAAATACAGTTCTCAGCAATTGTTGCTCTTTAGAGACTGTCACATAGGAACAACTGAGAGGTTGTTGGGGACCCCCTGAAGTTTTGAAGTGACCTGGTGGCCCCGCGTGGGGTCCTGGCAGCGCAGGACTGGGCGAGCAGGAACGTTGTTACTTGTCGTAATCTGTCCGTGGCAACATCTAGAAGCCTTTCTCTGGGAGCACCGTAGAGCGAGCCAAAAGGCTGCTTAAGGGTTCCAAGGAGTTTCAAACCCAAGTTGGGGTGCAGGGCTGTGGCACGCAGGTGGGTGTGAGCACACAGCAGGAGCGGACACTGTGATACTCATCGTTCTGCCCCGCTTCGCAGAGCGGAGACCCTTAACTGCTGAGCGGCACGGAGGAGCTTGCAAGAGTTCGTGGAAGAAGTGGTGACACGTTTCCTGTTAGTAACTGGTGAAGGCTTTCTGCATTGGCGGGGACTGGAAGCTCTCTTGTTTTTTCTCTGAACTGGGAGCTTGGCCGTGGCTTCTTCCTGAGACACCCTCACCTTTATTCTCTGCGTGTCACAGAACCCTCTCGACAGCTTCCTTGAGCAGATTCTGCTCCGCTCTTTTTCACTTTCAAGGCTCACTTGCTTTATTACTTTGATGTGCCTTTGTCCCTCAGGCAGGGCCTACTCTGCTGTTGATAAAAGCCAAGGAGGACATATTTTAACCTCCTAGGCTACGCTTTATTCTAATCTCTGTGACACATTGAAAAGCTTTTGTCAGACAGTCTCGGGGAACGTTGTCATCCTCTAATGAAGAAACAAGAGGAGGGGATTGGCAGGGCAGAAAGTCCCTGGGTATTAATGGGACAGTCATTGAACCAGAACAGAGAATGATTCTTGTTTAGACCTAGGACTTGGGCACTTGAGAATATTTTATGAATAGAACCCTTGCAGTCATGGTTCGTGAAAGTATTCGCTCAATTCTACTAATGGCTCCCAACGCCCACACTTCAGACAATGTTGGCTAAACTAGAAAGACTTAGAAAAGTGAATTTTAATTCGGTAGAGAGACTACAAAAAATTTATGCGTTTAAGTGCACACTTTAATTCCATAGGAAGCCTTTCCTGTGAATTCAAGGCTACCTGGTGCTGTTTGGGATGTATAAAACATGGTTAAAATTGAAGTGTAGATGCACACCGATAAAGTCACTTTTATCTATGGAAGCAGTGCATAGGAGCACCGTGCCAGTGCAGCGTCTGTTCCTTCCCCATCAGCAGAAAGGGATGGGAAAGAACAAAGTTTTTGTTTGCTTATTCTTTCTAGTGGGTCTCCTGAACCTGCAAGACAACCCTAAAACACATGCTTTGTGTTTTCTGTGTATGCTGGAACCACAGTGCTCTGCAGCTCCACATCCCCAAATCCCTCAAGGATCCTCCTGCAGAGTTGTCGGCAGCTGTCGGTGTGAACGTTGTCCTGCTCACGGTGCCGAAGCTCTTTTGTTCACCTACTAATACTCCATTTATCCTGTTTTTAAAGTCCCCCGGATCAATGGCCACCCGAAACTGGACAGACACCGCGAGCACCCTCCCGGTTATGACAGCGCTTCTACCATGCTGAGCAGTGAGCTGGAATCCAGCAGCTTCATTGACTCCGAGGACGATGACAACACGAGCAGGTAGGGCATTGGCAGAGTGACTGAGCTGGTAAATACTGTTTGCATTTGTTTCCCAGCCACTTCACTGTGTTTCTTGGCTTTCCTGAAACATCCTGACCGGGGAGATGAGAAGATTTATGTCTTCTTTTCCTTCTTCTTTCTTATCCCCAACTAAATTTTTTTTTTAATTTTTCTTTCCTTCCATTCTTCTTCTTGCTACATATGATTGGAGCACCGATAACTCGTCAGTAACATGTTGCATATAATCACTGCTCTGAGGAAAGGTTTTGGGGTTGCTCTCCAAGCTGTCTATAGCCACCGTTCCACTTAAGAGAAAAATTCTGTTTCTGTTCTTTCCTTTTAATAGCAGGGATGATCATGTTTTAAGATCAAAGCAACGTGCAACTGTCTGCCTGTTTATAAAGTAATGGTGTCAATATTGTACCAAAACACCTTCAGCATAGAGTCCTAATAAGTACGTACTTCGCTGAAGCTGAATTGTAAAGGAATTCCTGTGTAATTGCATAGTCTGAGACCTGTGACCATGCAGGAATTCATCAATGTTAATACTATTGCAAGGGCAGGTTGTGATGACTTCTTCATTATTTTTTCATTTTTGTGCACACAGAATATGTGTTATCCTTTGCTCTTTGCAAAAAAAGTTCTCCATTTCAAGACATGCTTGTTAATCTCTAAAGATATTTTTGTTTTTCCTTAAAAGGTTTATAAGCCGGTACATTTGTCGCATGTAAAATCGATTAAAACTAATATTCTTGCCTTTCCTGGCTGCAGTGGCAGCGTTCTCTGAGTACTGTCTCTAGAGCTGTTGTTCATCCAAATGAGCTGTGAAAACCCGTTTTGTATTTCTGTTAATTGTCAGAGAATGAGAAGATTACAGATCTCTGGTGGTTTATAGAGATCTCTGGCTAAGACAAATAAGATGCAACATGATATTCTTGAGTTCTAGGTAGAATGGAAACAGCAAAGAACAACTGGTCCTGGAGATACTCAAACATTTGCTGGGTTTTGAAATGGATTATTCGTGTATTGAACTCACTGGATCTATTTGGTCTTGCAGATAGTCGTAGCTTAAAAACCTGTTGAAGAAGAGTAGTTCCTTGAATCTCTGCTTAGAGTCATGAGTGCTTCCAAAAGATTGAAAGGGTAACTAAAGGAACATTTAAGATTTGGTCATGAATCAGTTTCAAGAGCTTCTTTTGCAGTTGGAGTGATGTTGCCAACACCTGAAGATACAAAAAATTGGCCTTTTGGATGCTTTGTACTTCACCTGGGGATTCATGCGCATAAAGGCTTGGCAAGATCAGTAGTTAACCTGGATGTACTCTAAGCCTTCCTAAAGCCTTTGGGGCTTCTAACCCTCCCTAAAAAGTCAAACCCACAAAAACAACAACCGCCCTGCAGCTGATTTTGTTTCCTGTAAATGAATTAATCATCTCCATGGCAGCCAGATACGCGGCAGGGCAGGATTAGCACAGCGAGGGTGGCCGCTGAAGCACATTCAACTAGACCCGACTAAATCTTTCTGTATTAATAAAGTAAAGCTTCCTGCGTCCGACCTGAGAAGAAAGAGACTCTGTGAAGCTGCTGCGCAGGCCTTTTCCTTTCTAGGTGAGGGCAGAAGCTTTTGGCACGCAGAATAGCTGCCAGGCCAGCTAGGCAGGAAGAACGAGTGAATGGAATGCTCCAAGGTATGCTCTTGCGTTACGGGGATGATGATGTTCTCCGGCAGATGAGGGATTGTGCTGGCAGGGAGAAGTTTTCTTCAGAGGCAGATAGAGCCAAACAGAACATCAAGCATGCTCCAGATCTGCTGGAGAGAGCGGCCTGGGGAAAAAGAGGTTTGAAGGGGTGAGTCTGTTTAGTAACAGCTGATGAACCGTGGCGTCAGAACCTGCGCTGTAAAGGAGATTGTACATGGAAGGAAGAGATGGGATGCGAAGGATCTTACGGAATCAGAAGTGAAGAAGTTGTAAGGTTGAGGATGCTTTTCTAGCAGTGGGTGTTTGTATTGGTTTATTTGGTTTTTAACTTGGAGCAGCGCAGCCGAGTTGCTTTGTTTCCAGTCCGGGAAGTTCTGTTACATTTAGAGAGAAATAGTATCTTTTTGGCTTAGTGAATTCATTTGTTTGCAGATTTTAGAGGGCAGTAGAGAACCCTTCAAGTAGTGTGGGTGCAGTGCTTTATTTCCTTTGTTTTCAAAGTATGATATAATTGAAGGTCAGTGTTATTTGCAGGTAGTATGTGGTATTTTGAGTACAGATGGCTATAGAAAGATCATGGTGAACTTTACAGTAGGAGTCTTTTTTCTGTCTTCTGTTAAGCAAATGAAGGTCTAGCAGATATGACATCTGTAGCTGCAGGATTATTGTCACCAACTTGCCATTAGTATTCTCAATTCAACGTAACTAAAATAATTCACTGCAAAAAATGGATTATGTGTATTTCTCATTTAAGAAATGAACAGTAGTTCTTTTTAAACTGTATGGATAAGCTTTCTTTAACAAATTATTACTTTTTTTCCCGTCCTTTAGGGAATGTGGATTGGAAAAATTATTACTATTTTTTAAAAAAATCTCTGTGAGGTTTATTAGCCTTTCTGTCAGAAATGCAGTCAGGGTTTGGGCCGTTTGCTAGTGCAGGAAGTTGGTAGTTATGGTTCCAGGTTTGTTTTTCATCTTTGCACTTCATTTTTCCCAAAAGCTCAAATAAGCCATCTTGTTTTGCTCATCACATTGTAATAATATCTTTTAGCCATTTCTGGGGATACTTTGGAGATCAAAACGTTACTCCTCGTTAGACTAGATTAGAATTGCTATTCAGCATCCCGATGGTCCTAGAACGTGAGATGTGCAGTGTTGAGGGATGGTTCAGCAAGGATGCATTAAGGCTGTGGATTTTGGAAGTTACAGGTTTGGAAATTACAAGAAGAGACGAAGAAGTGTGCCGTAGCTGCACGAAAACAGATACAGAGGAGGTAGAGCCTCAGGTGCTGTGAGCTGTTTCCACAGATCGAGCATTATCACATTTTTGATCTCTTTTGAAAATACCACCTCTTGGCTCTCCAAATTAATTTGCCTTACTGGGAGGGGAGAGAGGAGCGTGTGAGGTTAACATGCCTGAAATAGTTCTGTGAGCTCAAAGGCAGTGTCGGGCGATTCCTGCCCGCTGAGCGGTTCCATTGTCTGTGATGCTCAGCCCGGCTAAAACCAACCCGGGACAGGGTGGGTTTCCCGGTGGGCTGGGCTGTAACCTCGTGCCAGCAAACTCCTTTTTGAAGTCGCTGGTACTGAGTTTTGCTTTAGGTGTTCTGGCATTCCT
>NW_009726540.1:0-13401 GCF_000703405.1 Apaloderma vittatum | reverse complement strand
CTTTGAAGACAGGGACGTGGAGGCTGGGGAAAAAAGCCTGGCACTGTTTTCTTTGTGACAGCGCCAGTTCAATTACTTGTGTTGCAGGGGGTTGGATTCGTTTTTAATCGTGGTTAATGATGGAGCATTACTTGGTCTTTTCTTGCCATTCTTAACGTAGTGAATAGAGGAGAGATGTCTGTGCGGTGTTACACTGGTATCTCTGAAATTTAGGCTTTGTTCCAGGCTTCTGAAATTAATTTGGCCAAATCTATTTATGTTTTTCTGTGTCTCAGTCCACTATCTGTAAAATGAGAACAATTAATGTTCCTAACTTTTAGGGAGACCTTAAGGATTTATGTGCAGAGTATGGCACATTTAGATTCTATAAGTTTGAAAAGTCTGGGAAAAAAACCCACAGCAAAATAAAACTAACAGAATGTAAAAAGGTAAATCATATTCACTGTGCCTCTGTCACTATTTGGTAGCAGCTATTATCAGTCGCTGCTTTATTTCATTGAATTTAAGCCCTGACATTAAGTTGCTGTTAACAGGGTCGATAGCAGCGGCAGAAGAAAACAGCAGCACTGTGATAAGACTTAGAAAAATTCAGAGTTTCTCCAGGTTGTCTGTTGTTCTCTCAGAGCAGAGATTAAAACCAGTGTTTAACATACGGCTGTTCTTACCGTGTCCGTTTGTCGTGCCCGGAGTCAGGAGCACCTTTCAAGTAGTGGACGGTGGCTGCCTCTGACCTTTGGGTGGTTAAATCAGGGTGTACCTGCCTGTTGAGGTGTGGGTCGCGTTCGGTCTAGTTCCTGAAAAAATGAAGCCTCTAAGTGATCCTCAGATCCGGGGTGTAGTTTACCTGTAGTTTACCTGTGGTTTATCGGTGGTGTCTGCAAAGGCTGCGATACGGCACATGCTGGGGTCCGCAACGAGCAGAGCTGATGGTGTCTGTGTGATTTGCTCTCCCCTGCATTAGTAGGAATCAGCCTTTTTTTGGCAGAGCACAGAGAAATGCAAATGTCTCAGCTTTACAGAGTTGACGTTTGCTCTCCATTTGCTTTAGGTTGAGTAGCTCCACTGAGCAAAGTACTTCATCCCGGCTCATTCGGAAGCATAAACGCAGGAGGAGGAAACAAAGGATGCGGCAGATCGACAGGGTAAGTGGCATCATAATTTTCCGAGGAGGTGAACCGGGACTTTTGAGATGAGCAGGTGAATTAGGGAGGGATCCAGAACAGGTCTGTGCTCCGGTGAATTCTCTGGGAAGGCTCCCTTGGGCTCCAGTGTACCCTGGACTAAATCTTGAACATTTGAAGTTCTGCAGCACTAGAGTCAAGACTCTTTTTCCCCTCTCCCTTTCTCCTTTTGCTGTTAAGTGATCCCATTTCTTCTGGTCTCTTTCAAGACCAGGCTCAGCAGGAGAACCTCTGTTATGGCACCGGCTGCTGTGGGCAAGGGCTGTCTGTGGGGTTACACACCCGATGTATAAGTTCCTGTGACTTGCATTCTGCTGAAAGGAAAAATGTACATTTCTAGGAAATTCCACATGTTTTCTTCTGCCCTTTTCTGAGCTAGTCCTACAGTAGCAGAGTGAGGACTGTCCAAATGACATTCCTCTTGAAGTAACTGTTTTGTTTTCCTATAAATTCCGGTTCTTACAGATCGAAGAATGACTGTGCATGCATTTTACCACAAGATCTAGAGTAAAGTTTTAGAAGATATTCGATAAGCACATTTGTATTTAGTTTTTGACGGGGGGAAGCAGTGCCTGTCTCCTCCAGAAGGAGCGTGTGTTGTTCATTCCTGTGTTTAGGGAGGAGCTGTGGATGTAATAACTCACACTGTAGTATTTAAATGTCTGCCCGTCAGTCATAGTCAGTCCGGAAGCAGAAATGATTCAAGGTGAAATTCAGTTGAGAAACCTCAGTATAGGAGCTTGCTCTGTATGTTTTGTAAGCAAATCTTAGGAGAAAGTGCAGATTCTGTTCAGATTCTAAATGAAGAGTAAATTGAAGAGGCCACAAGGGTTTCTGGATGAGTTCCAAACGGAAACCTATTGATCAGTTCTCGATGAATTAATTGTCTTATTCTGAGCCGTTTATAACCTTGAGAATTTTCTGTTGTGTTTTGCAGTCGTCTTCGTTCAGCAGCATCACTGATTCTACCATGTCCCTAAATATCATCACTGTCACACTCAACATGGGTAAGAGGAAAAGCCTTGTTTGTTATGATGAACTCAGGTGATGTAGATGCATTTTATTGTGGTGTAGTAGCCTGTGGAGCCAGTAGAAAGTTCCTTGATTTGAAAGGATGCCAGCTGGACTAAAAGGAGTGGCAGCTGAGGATCACTACTTTGCTGGCTCTGCTTGGATTCCTACTCCAGGACTGGAGAGGTCGGAGCCGTTTGCACGAGCAGTTCAGAATTCTTCCCGAGAAGCCCAGGGCAAGAGCTGGAATTCCAGGGTGCGGAGTTCTGCTCCTACTTCTAGGAATGGTCAGGGGTCAGATGTTAGAAGCAAGAGTGGAGGGGCACTGGAGGTTTGCATTTGTGCTGCTCGTGTGTTCCAGTGGTTAGCCAGACAGAAATCTGCAGGGTTGCCAGTTCAGCACCTTTCAGTAGCACCAAATTCTCCTGCCGCTCTGACGGGTGGAAAAAACATTGGCTGATGCTGATCGGCTGCCTAATTTCTAGGTGTAGACATGTCGTTTCGGTGTCATTTCTCATGCTCGTTTTTTGAAAGTAACTTTTCAGTGTCCTGTATGAAAAAAATAATGTCTTTAGCAGCGTTTCCCTGACCGTGCCAGGCAGACGTGTGCCAATAGGGTAACCTGAGATAACTGTAAGTCAAATGCGGTCCAGCTGATGTGTTGCTTTTTCAAGATTGAAGTAGCCTGATGTTAGTTCTTCACTGCTATTCCAAATGCTTTGTTTGCTTTTTTCCCTTCCCCCACCCTCCACTTTCTCTATATAGAAAAGTATAACTTCCTGGGAATCAGCATTGTGGGACAGAGCAATGACCGGGGTGATGGTGGCATTTACATCGGCTCGATTATGAAAGGAGGGGCTGTGGCAGCGGACGGCCGAATTGAACCAGGAGACATGCTTCTGCAGGTTGGTCCACGTCCAAAAATACAGGCTGCTGGCTTGTATGTTAGTGGCTCAGCTCAGTCATCCCACCACGGGCTTAGTAATCAGTTCACGGAATTCATTTGTGCTCAGAGAAACATGTCGCAAAGGCCGTTGTCGCTTAAATCTGTAATTCTTTGTGAACTCGATAGTTGACGTGCTCTGAGAAACAGTATTTCTGCAGCTGCTCAAAGGAGTGGAAACAATTACAAGGCAAATAAATTTGGGAACATGACTAAAATGTTTTTAGCTTTCCTGCTGCAAAGCCTGACCTCTGCTTTTTGCAACCTTTCAGGTGAACGACGTCAATTTTGAGAACATGAGCAACGATGATGCAGTGCGGGTTTTACGGGAAATAGTCTCCAAACCAGGGTGAGCATATTACAAAATCTCTTACTACCTGTCCTCCACATGCAGGGATTGGTGTTGGCCAAACCTCAGAAATCAGCATTTTGATCTCACTAAGCAACCAGTGTGACTGCTCATCCCAACTCTGAACTTCTCAGCGTAAATGGTGAATGGGTGAGACTGGTTCCAAGGTACCAGCCAAAACCGACACAAACAAGGAGGCGCCTGGTTTCAGTAGCACTGTTTGTTTATGAGTGTTTTAATATCTCAAGAGCTGATCATTCAGTAGTTTTCACCTGTAGTGCTCATGATCTGTGCAAACCCAGGAATGTCCTGATGCTGGTTCATACTGAAAAGTCTTCGACAAGCGGCTCGGAAGCATTGTCAGAGTGTACTTGATGGCTGTTGGATAGGAATAAGTTTGTTTCGGAGAGTTCATTGTAGCCATTACAACTTCTGTAGGAAAAGTTAAGAGTCACCCTTACTTGTTTTCTTTCTTCGTAGACCTATCAGCCTAACAGTAGCCAAATGCTGGGACCCTACTCCCAGGAGTTATTTCACCATCCCCAGGGGTGAGTACGTATTTGTGCTCTTCGCTGGGTTCCTGTGGAGCTCTCAAGGTCTAGAATATTCTCAGCTATTTTGGCATCTAATGGGTTGCAATTTCCTGCAAGTTTGATACTTTTCTTTGGTTGTATTGTTTGCTTTCTGTTTTGGGAGGCAGGATTTAAGATACTCTTTCTGAGACTTCAGTGCTGCTGAAAACACTGAAAGGGGAATTCCGTGATGTCTCATCTCTGCAAATACAGAGCTCTAGAGTTCCCATTCTGATTCACCTTGAGCAGAAGATTCACCTTCTGTCTGAGTGGTTATTTTAGATCCAAGACCCTTAGAAGCAGAGAGAGATCTTCCCGTCAGTTGAGGCAAAGCATTTGGTAGTAGTTCAAGGCACAGCAAAATGAGAGTTGTGGTGAAATATTATACCTGGACTGATGGCTTCTTTCTCACAAAGGGAAACGTTGCACTCCTACAGGTATGGGAACAGGAGTGTCGCGGGTTCATCCCGTCAGGCTGGCGTGGCAATTGCTAGAGGAAGGGGGCTGCTGCTGGCGAGGTGCTTTTAGTTCCCTTCTTCTGGGGCTATCTCAGGTGTACTGTCAGAACGGCAAGGACTTGTGCACCCCAAAATAATTCCTTCTTCCTCTAGCTCCTCATATTTACCGCAAATCTGATTCCGTTTGTCTCTTCTATTTTTTTTTCCCCCCCTCCCTTTCTGGTTGTTCTGCAGCTGAACCAGTGAGGCCAATCGACCCTGCGGCGTGGATCTCTCATACCACAGCCATGACGGGAGCGTACCCCCGTTACGGTATGAGCCCCTCCATGAGCATCACCACATCTACCAGCTCCTCACTAACAAGCTCAATTCCCGATTCGGAAAGTAAGTCACACTGCGGCCAGCACAGGGCAGGCGTCTTCTGCTCGGGGCCAGCAGTGCAGAGCTGTGCGCAAACCCGACCCCGGCCACAAGCACGATGAAAACGACGGCCGCCACAGAACTCTTGAATGCTTTCGTAAATTTGTGATTCTTGCGGGGAGCCTAAAACCTTTTTTCCAAAGGTCAGAGGTTAACGCGGTGGTGTTTTGCCAGGGCTCACGTTCAGGAAGAGGTGGCTTCTGGTCCCTTTTTAAGGTTACAAGGCAGGCCTCCAACTTTGTGTCCCCCCCAGATGAACTTGAGAGTTTCCTCCTTGTATTTGACTGTAATAAATTTAAATAATTTGCTTCAGATAGATGTCACTGGATAATAACGTTAGGAACTCCCCCACTGGTATTGACATAGGCTTCTTTTTTATATTGTGTCCCATGTGACATTATGGTTAGAAGTCAGCCTTTTTTCCTTGTTTGTCTGTCTGTGGCAGTCTCTAAACTAGTCGTATCCACGTACCCAACAAATTGGCATAATTCCTTATCTTGGAAATTTTTTTTTTTAAAGAATACAAACCATTTCTTTTACTTTTCCTTTGCATTCTGATATAAGCATGGGACAAAAGCTCGCATTTGATTCAAAATACATGGCAGTAAGGCAAGACAAATAAACGAGGAGCTTGTGTCTTTGAGAACACTGTCCACTGAAGTCCTGGTTCAGGAAAGTATTTATATTTAACTCGGCGCTTCTCTGTGCTTCACATCAAAGTTTTGAGGTACTTTCCACCTCATTAGTGTGTGTTCGTTTCCTGTAGTATTAATGTGGAAGAATTTCTCTAGAGATGCAACCTTTCTATCAGATTCGTTAATCTGTAGCAAGGAGATTTATTATATTTTTTTTACATACAGGTAGAAATCTTAAAATGGCTTTAAAGTTCTGCAGAGATAATCTTTTTTGTAGAACAATGCTACCTTGGCATGTATGCACTGAAACCCAGATAAATACTTCCATGTTTAACAAGGGATGCTTCAGTGTCTGCCACATCTGGGGTCTAAATTTAGGACTGAGTAACTTTTTTTCATTTTGTAAGATTTTTCCAGAGGGAAAGGGGAGTATCATTTAGAAAAAAACCCCAAGAAAACAGATCAAAAAGAAAAACAGTACTTAGAGGATTTTAAAGGCGAATGTGGTGTTGGTGATTAGTGACAGAATCTCCCCTGGACAAATGCGTGGCTGAAGCGTGGAAGCTGCATTTGCAGGGACCAGTTAAGTCCTGACAGACTACGCAGGTGTCTGCCTCTTTCTTCTGCCCTCTCTCAGATTTTATAAGCTCCTAATTCCTGGAATTACACCTGGAATTGAAAGGGCAGTTACCCTTTTTGTAGGTGTGGTAGCCTGGTGCCTCTTTAGATAGCAGGCAGCGCCGCAGAAGGGAAAGTCCAGCAGCAGCACAAAGCAAGTGACCCACTCACCTGACGACTGCTTTTTCTTGAGATGTGTTTTCAGCCTTACAGGTACTAAAGGTTGCTGGAATCAAATGTATCTGCTGATTGCTTTCAAGAGTCTGTTACTCTGCATTCCTCTTGAGCTATTCATGTACTGTGTTCTTTCATATATAGCGATGTGATTGGGAAGCGTGGAACGCAAACACCCTCTCAATCATATTTTTAAAATAAAGGTTATTTGGGAGCAGAACCACATTTCTGGAGACAGCTTCTCATTTCTATGCCGGAGACTTATGACGTTTCCTTTCCTGAATGTAAGAAAACCTGGACCTTCCTTGTGCTTTGTGAGTGTTGAACTTGCTGCCTCAGCCAGTGCAAACTCTGCTCCCCGTTTACTCTGCTAAAGGTAGATTTTTCCAGCCCAGTGGCTACGACAGGACCCCTTTCTGCAAAGTAATCCTGTCCCATTCCATGAAATTAACTTCAGGTATTTCAGTGTTTCTTGTGAAGTCGTGCTGTTTCAAAATACAGTTCACTGACATTGTTGGAAAGTTCTCTTTTTCTCTTGCACGGACTTCAGAGGATTTTGAATTGAGACCTCAGACTATTTCTTCAGCCTGAGATGTTGCCTAATTTCCTGGGGCCTTTTCGTTTGGGCCAACGTGTGCTTCCTTGCTCGATTAAGGAGACGAGCCGGTGGTGGTGTTACAAGTGGCAGGACTTTGTTTCCCTAGAACGTACACCACCTCTTTTATTACCAGGATCTGCTAGTGGGAGAAAAATACCACTCAAAACCTATAACTGAAGCCCTGAGGGAGAGCTTTGCCGTAGATCTGGTTCCCCAGAAAGAAGTTTTGTCTGTGCTGTTCCTCGGATTTGCACGTACCTGTACAGCTGATCGGGTGCTCAGGCCCGAAGTGGGTGCATTTTAGCTGCACCTTAGAATTTTTCATATTTGTACAGCAGCTGGTGGACTTGGAAAATGTTGATGATCATTTGGGCAGTGTTGTTCTCGCAGGTCTCCAAGAAAATGCAATTTATTGCTCCCCACCTACTTTACTTGAATATTGATTTGTTGGTTTGTTGTTTTTTTTCCCCCCCAAACAAACATGTTGCTTTTTGCCACTAACCAAACTAACTTAAAGCAAAAGCAAATTTTTAGTGTTTGTTCAAACTGTGTAAGTATCGAAACCGCATGCATAGACACTGTGGGATATTTTCATGCGTTTTAGCAGTGCATGTATGGAAAGAAGCATTTTCAGTTTTCATTGTTTCATGCTTGTTATACCTTTTATCAAAATTTTGCGTTGCTGGAAAAGGACAAAATTGGTTCCCTTGTGCTTTGAAAAGGTGGGTGATATGGGGAGCTGGGAGAAGGGAGGGAAGGAGGGTTTTTTTTTTGGAAAGGGAAAGATTTTTATTAGGAAGGACACTAGCCTTTATCCTGATGATGGAACATTTCTTTTCTACTCTGAATTCTCCCCAATTACGCTGGTGTCCAAATCTTAAAATAACAAATGGACAGTGACTGAGACCTCCTCCAGGGTTCCTGCTCTGGCAGGGGGGTTGGACTAGATGATCTTTCGAGGTCCCTTCCAACCGCTAACTTTCTGTGATTCTGTGAGACATGGGCATCAGCTCCCTCCACGCAGGTGGGCGTTATTCCTGACAATTAAACCAAAATTACAGAACAAGCCAGAAAAAAGCTTCTCCTGCCGAGTTGTGCTTGTAGTGCCCTGAGCTGCAGGTGGGCAGGGGCTGTTCGTGGAAGGCAGCGGTCACACAACTCCTTGGCTCTCCTTGTCTGCAGGTCTCACTGCAGGGGGGACTGAAAGAGCGATGCTGATCTGCAGCTGGGTTGTGCAGTCAGGACCTGCAGGGACTCAGCATCTCACTGGCCAAACTGGTTGCAGTGAGCACAAACTCGGAAGAATTGGCACAAATGCTGCGACTTAGGCCATTGACGAGGGCGTGTTTGGGAACCTTTGTGTCTCTTTTTGCATCTGTTGGTAAAGCTGTGTCTTGAAATGTTTCATCCAGATTAGGGGCTGAGAAGTTCTTTTCAGACTCAGTTAATTTCAAAGCAGCGTGTAACCTTTCTCCCTTTTAGAATTAGAAGAATCTCCCTTAACTGTGAAGAGTGACATGGCTACTATTGTCAAGGTTATGCAGCTCCCAGACTCGGGCCTTGAAATTCGGGACAGGATGTGGTTAAAAATTACCATCTCCAATGCGGTGATAGGTAAGCAGGTCAGAGGGATTCTGGGCGGAAAGAACAAACCAGTGGCTTTTTGGAAACAGGCTGAAGAAACTGTCTTTATATGAGCTTCTTCGGACTATTTTCTGCGTGCGGATTTGGTGTCTCTGCCAGCGTAATATTCAGCCAGATGCAGGATAATTCTTTGCTTTGTTTATTGATGTTTGGTGGTAACTAATTCAGCAGTTAGGCTGAGTCACGAAAATAACGTTTTAAGCTCTTTTCGGAAAGGTTGTTACGTATTCGTATTTGCGTTCAGTCCCTGGTGTAGCAGCACTAGCGGACTGTGTGATAACGTGAAGATTAAAAGACCAAAAAAGATGAGTTTGGCTCAGATGATCCCATGTCTCCTCTTCCTCTTCTCATTTCAGGAGCAGATGTGGTTGACTGGCTTTATACACACGTGGAAGGCTTCAAAGACCGACGGGAGGCTAGGAAATACGCCAGCAGCATGTTAAAACACGGCTACCTCAGGCACACTGTGAACAAAATCACCTTCTCGGAGCAGTGCTATTATGTCTTTGGAGACCTCTGTGGCAGTAAGTTCCCCGGCAGAAGGGCAGAGTGAGCTGCTGGGTAAGAACTCTGTCCTCAGCTTTTCTCTCTTTTCCAGATATGGCTGCGCTGAACCTTAACAACGGTTCTACCGGAGCCTCGGATCAGGACACCCTCGCTCCACTTCCGCATCCTGCTGCTCCCTGGCCGTTAGGCCAAGGATACCCGTACCAGTATCCTCTGCCCCCTCCGTGTTTTCCACCAGCATACCAAGACCCAGGCTTTAGCTACGGTAGCGGCAGTGCAGGAAGCCAGCAAAGCGAAGGTAAGGGGGTTAATCTGGCGTTTATTCCTACAGCTGTCATTACCCCTGGCCATTTGCTTGAGTTCCTTCGTACTGTCTGTGCTCCTGTCCTGTGGTTCTATTGTGCTACCAGCATGGGTTTGGTGCCAGTGCACTTGGATCGAACCCTTTTGTGTGTGTGATGGAGTGGGTTAGCCTTTCAGCTCTGTACTGAAGCTGCCAGCGATGTTTTAACTGAGTAGAACAGAACAGAATCCCTGCTGGTTACGGTTACACTGTCGTTCCGTACCCCACGCAAAATGCCTGCGGGGAGCTAAAGCCAAACTGTTTGTCACGGCCGTGGTGGCACGAGCATCTCCACTTGCCTCACCCGACAGCACCACACAGCAAACTGCTGCTCAGATAATGCTGATCAGCCCAACGCTAATGGCTCAGTTGTCCACCCTGTTAAAACAGATAAACTGTCGCCCCCGCTTTGAGAGGTCAGAGCCATCGCCAGCAGCGGGGCTGCACTCGCTTGCTGTTGCTAGAAATGAGGCTGTTGCTGATGGAACAGGGCTTAGGACCAAGGTGCTCTTGGTTTTCACTTCGACGCTCAGCACAACATGAAAGTCCCGTTCCCTGCTTGTGTGAGACAAGCGTGAGGCGGCCAGCCAGACGGTTTACAGGGCTGAAACACTGCTCACAAGGAGGAGAATCCTGATTGTAATATATGACAGGGAAAAAAAAGAGAATACAGCATGGACTGAAAACCTCACCTTCTCCTTTCCTGCCCTTGGATAATTTTGTGTTTCATCTTTAAAGCTTCCTAAACAAAAATTATGTATTTTTTTACTGTACAAATTGATTGATTGGTTAAATCACTTCCAGAGTGAGTTTTGCTTTTGGAAATGCTACCAGTAGAGAAGGGTGAGGATTCTCTGTGTTTTTGTGGTGAACATGTAGTAACTTAGATGTAACTCCTTCCTGTTCACCACAGCCAGTTAGCTTTTGCAAAATTGCACAGAAGAGTTTTGTGACGGGAATTCTCTCACAAGATTTTAGCGCTATTGCTTCCCACTTTTGTTTGAAAAGTGTCTGTGAGGAAGCTCACAGTGGTATCCAGAGGTTTTAGAACTGCACGCTGGTTGTGCTGGAAAGAATGTGAGATTTGTTCTTGGCAGCTGGTTCTGCGGGCAGTGGAGTATTTGCTCTGTGCTGCTGGATGGGAAAGGTGCGGTGTTTTATCCATGCGACCTGTGTTACTGCGTAAGGAAAGCCTTGGTAATTTTGAGAGGTTTCACCACTTTCCTTGTTCTTCTTTTGGAAACTACACTTCTGTGTTGTTTCTTGTTTTGTAACTGTTATTCCCTTGTTTTGTTCTGAGCAAGCGTTAGACTGAAGGATTCATAGAGGAATGGCTGACTCTAGGGGATTGGTAAGCTTCACATGCCTCCATAATCAATGAATTCACAGCATGATCATTTAGACTCTTGTGACCCAAATGTTTAGCTGTACCTTTTATTTTGGTTTTTTTTTTCTCCCTTTTTAATTGTCTTGGACGCTCAGCCTGTCTCAGCGCACAGTAGTGCGGTAGCGAGGCGTTAGCATCCCGACCTGTGTGGCCCCAGCGTGACTCTGCTGCAGCAGCTACGGAGGGGACGGCCTCGGTACCTCCCTGCCAGCTCACAGGGGAAAGTCCTAACACCAGCCTCTGCACTGCTCTCCATGAAATAAGTACAGAAATAATCCCAGCTCCTAGTTTATTAGTCTGATAGTGGATTTATCTACCAGTGCCCTTCCACTGCTCATTTACTGAAATACACTTGAGCACAGCCCAGGTGTCTCAGGCAGGTACTGCGTGTGCTGGGACACAAGCTTGTGTCAGTTGTTCTTGTTACAAGGTGTCAGAATTCGTTTCTTGTGAAGTGTCTCTTTTTTTGTGCAAAGTTAGGTCATAACTGAATTCATGTGGTGAGCAAGAGCGCTGCTCCAGAGCCCAGTGAGTGTCGCGTGTTTTTGAGGTGAATGCAGTGTATTTGCTGGTGATTGCGGGCAAAAGTCTGAGATTTGGGTCAAGAGACAGACTGCAGCTGGGTTCTGGCAAGCGACAGATGGGGAGGAAGATCTAGCGAAGTTTTTTGTGGAGCTGCAGTTCCGCTCAAGGCTCTGTTCCAATTTAAGTTGCTGCTTATTTCACCTGAGCAACATCATCTGTCCCTGCTTGTGGTCCCCAGGGCTTAGGTTGTGTGGAAAGGCGCGGGCAGGTTTGCTGTGGGGGATGGCACTGGTGCGAGGGCCAGCTCCTCTGCAAAACGTCACCTCGGTACCCCAGCGCCCAGATCAGAGTCCCTTCCCTGTTCTGGCAGATGCTGCCTGTACAGGTGGACAGCGAGAGATCACCAGGTCACAGTCGGAAGAGTTTGAAGAAGTGGAGTGACAGGACTCAGCCACAGGCTGTGGAGCTTGCATCAAGGAGTAATGACTTTGGGCAAGGTTCAGAGGGTTTGAGTGGACAGTGGAATGCATCATGAGGTAAAGGCAGAGCCGTATGAGCTGTGGCAGCATTAAAATAAAATGTCGATTTTTCCTCCACGGTGAACAGTGCGCACACTGCAGAGCTTGCAAAGATGCTTCTTGGAGATAATCCCTGTGTTGTTCTTTGCAGCAAACAACAAGTAGTTTCTCCTCTCTTATTTCCTTTTACAAGATTGTTATGAAACATTTGAAATCACAGCTCAAGGGAGCACCTCTTCAAAAAGCTCACCTTAATGAACCTCAGTAGTATTTTGGGGAGAGGCAGCTGTACCCATGTTAACATCTCTGTTTACAGATGGAAGAAATCTGAGGCACAAAGCAGCTCAGTGTTTTTCCCAGATCAGAGAAGAGCTGGTAGGAATTCAAATCAACAAAAACCACGTCAGAGTTCTAGGCTCAGAATACTTCAAGTCCACTGATTTTGTATTCTGTGTTTTCCATCTATCCCCAGCGTTCTCCCAGGGAATCTTTCTGCTGTAGACCCCGGGTCAGTCTGGTTTTCCTGTCTCTTTTGTTTGCCTGCTCTAAATATCAGCTGGAGCAGACAGAAGGTGATGATCCTCTGTAGTTCAGGAAAGGAGCAGCTCCGCATCATTCAGTTTCAGTGACCCCAGGGGCTCCTTCAGCCTCGGAAGCTCGTTCCCTATCCTGTCCTGGGATCGTTTTTGGGAAAACAGTCTTGCACTAGGATGACATGAACTTCATGAGATACCCTGTGGGTTGGTTTGGTGAGGGTTTTTTAAAGAGTAATTAACTTGGAAGGGTCTCTTGCCATCATCCCAGCCTATCTCTCATGGTAACAGAGCATGACCTTCAGCTTACACGTACAATCAGTTCTGAAATTTAATGAAGCTTGGATGTAGCGGCAGCTCCGCTGACACGCCAGCGGCGGTTCTTTGTTCTTGGAGCTGATTTAGTGGCCTCTGCTGGGAACACCCTGCTTGTCACTGATTCATTGCAGAGCAGATCAACAAATAACTATTTTGAGAAGAATTCTTTAACCACAGAACACTGTAGCGATGCATTTGAAAAGATTCTACCCACTGAAGCCAGCAAAAGGACACGTGTTAACCTCAGGTGATTCGGCCCTGGGTGTGAGTATGCCCAGTGTGACCAAGGATAATAGAAAAGGCAAATGAGTTCCTTTTTGAAAAACTTGTAGAAGATAGCGAAGAGACAGGTGTACAGTTAGATTGAACCTCATTTTCTTGAGTCGAAACCCAAATGCCTGCTTTTTCCTCCTGTTCTTGCTCCTGCCCTCTCCCCGGTCAGCAGGGTGGCTGCGGAGCAGGTGGCTTTCAGCCGGCGGTGCTGGGCTAGCTGCTGCTGTCACTGGGCAAGCGCTGAGGTGTCTCCGTGTACCTGTGCATGGCACAACCTTGTCAGCTTTGTTCTACCGACTGTCATTGCTAAACCCCATGAGCCACAACAGCACGTTCAGCCTTGGTTTTGTCATCGTCGTCACCATTGCAATGGTCATACCCAGATCCGTGGCGT
>NW_009726539.1:0-52219 GCF_000703405.1 Apaloderma vittatum | reverse complement strand
AAAAAAAAAAGTTATTTGATAAGGCTCATTAGAATGTAACTGATGTTCCTGAAACCTCAAGTACCACTGTAATTTAGGAGAGATTCATTATTGTGTGTTTCTGTTCTGACAGAATGCAAAGTCTGGCGAAATCCTTTAAATCTGTTCAGAGGAGCTGAATATAATCGGTAAGTGCTACGATGTTACCGTTTCAGGCATAGTCCTGAGTTAAGGATCTTAACTGTACTTTTCTGTTAATCTAACTAAGAAAAACAACTGGATACACACATGCTCATGCCAGGTTTTTCTGTCAGTTGTAAAATGTTTCTGAATGAAAAGAAATTTAAATCCATGCTCATGCTCTTGCTTCTGCAATTTTTGGTGAGCTTATAAAAAAAAATGGAAAAACCTAAGTGTGATGTACCTGGTACTGTTAATACAGTAATTCTGTTCAAGTCAGTTATAGCAAACAACCAAATTACTTATATCTAGGTTTCCTGTAGCCGTAATGGTTGAACATGTCTGTTACTGATTTGCAACATGTGCTTTCCAACATGATCCTTAGCTTAGGTTCAGCGACTGTCACTCCACACAGCACAGTGAAATGCAGCGTGTGTTGGTTAGGAGATTGACTGGCTGACCTTAGTAGGCTGTGCCTATCTCTGATGTCTAGGATTCTTTCCTAGATTCGTTTTGCCAAATGTGACCTCACTAACCAAAATGTCTCTTTGTTGGCATGTTTGCAGGTATACGTGGGTTACAGGGAGAGAACCTTTGACTTATTATGATATGAATCTTTCAGCACAGGACCACCAGACATTCTTTACATGTGACACGGATCATTTACGGCCTGCAGATGCTAGTAAGAAACCTTGTGAACAACCTTTTTTGCTAACAAAGTAATGATTGTTTTAAACCGATGCAAAAAAAAAATGCAGTCAGACATGAGTTCTCTCGGGTAAATAGTGAAAGGCAAAGATATGATCATGTCTGGAAGGCTATTGCTGTTGGATTCCTAGCATTCTAGATCTGAACAAGTATCTGTATAGGTATAAACGAATTTGTGTCACTATTCTGTTCTACTTTCTTGCTGAAGTCATTCAAAGTACCGTTTGCAAGTGTAAAGACTTGGTTTTTGCCCCCTGTTTCTAGCAGTAGCTCAAACATATATAGCTTAGTATGCCTCCAGCTGCAGTGTAGTATGTTGAGTTGCATTATCCAGGTCCCATTTAGTCTACACTGACAGAAGAGAGTGAGCTTACATAAAACTTGAGTCCTATGTTTCATTCCCTAATGTAGTTAGAAGCTCTGTAAAAAATAGAACCAGCACATTTACAACTGAATTTAATATAACCAGCTTTAGTTGTGTTAAGTCTTTGCTGTTAAGTGGAGACTGGTTCTGCTAAAAATGTACGACAGTGATTTCAATTGTCAGAATTTACTTCTGAAGAGACAAATCTGTGTCTCAGGAAAGGAGAGATACTGACAGATGTGCGCTCTGTTCTGAGACCATAATTACAAAGTAGAACATACTGTGCTTTTCTGACACACGATAAACATGAATCCTCTTTTCTGAACTTGATGGGCTCCTAATGAGGTGGTCTGATTAGCCTGGATGTTGTTTCCATTTAATATTCACCTAAAGCAACAGCACAGTAAGGAACTAGAATAATAATCCCAACTATCCTTGTAGTCTTTTGTGCCCTATGGAATCTACTACCCCAAGAGGATAAAGCTGCTTGTCACCTCTGTGTGTGACAGTGCAGATGGCATGATCTCTCAGCCAGATTTCCCCTTGAAAAAAAGTTTAATTAAATGAAAGAATAAAGCTGAGTATTTGGGACAGAAGCTCATGTTGATTACATGTCCTCTGAGTGATCACTAAGCTCTTTGAAATACTCTGGAGTGAGTCAGACTGAGAGCAATAAATTCTGTTGTTACAATGCAGTGGATTTTCCTTGTTAATGCTGTAATGACTGATATGCCCCAATTCTGCTTTGTTTATTGAATAGTAATGCAAAAAGCCTGGAGAGAAAGAAACCCCCAAGCCCGAATTTCTGCAGCACACGAAGCTTTGGAATTGAATGAGTGAGTGACAACAGCATTGACATTTATTTCCTGTCATTTAAAAATCCATTTGATGATAGCTTAAGGCGAGGGCTTTGCTACAGTAATTTTTAACCACGATTACAGGCCTGTCACAGGAAGGCCTGCAACGGGAGAAGAAAAGCCCAGCTGCATGTTGCGCTAGCCACCCAGAAGATCCTTAAGACAGTGATGACAGTAGGAGTCTTCCCATTGATGTCAGTGAGCTTTGGATCGGCACAGTGAACTGTTAATTAAGTCCCCTCCTGATGAGCATATGAAATACGCATTTATGGGATGGGGATTTCCCTTTTGGATTTCTCAGTCATCCCGAACAGAGGCAAGAAAGAAGGGACTCATAAACACCTTCTGAAATATTCATTTCATAATGTGAGAGAAAATGATGTAATTTTCTGAGACTTTCAGTCTTTGAGTCCATTATTTATTCTCTCAGTGAGAAGTGTAGTATTCTGAGATCCCACAATAGATTCAACACTGTTACGCTTTACTGGCATGACAAAATGTATGAATGTTGCCAAAGTGCATAAAGTGGAGAGAGTCCCTTAGGTTGCCCTCAGAGATTCTAGAATTCTGCATTCTAGAATTCCGTAAGGCAAGGACCTCTGGAGGTCATCTGGATCAGCCACCGCACTCAAGCAGGCGCACCTGGAGCACATTGCACAGATCTGTGTGCGGACAGCGTTTGAGTATCTCAAAGGAGAGAGACTCTGCAATCTCCCTGTGCCAAACCTCAGTCAGCATGTGCCAACCAATGCCCAAGTCAACCTCCGACAACTTGTGCCAGTGCTCAGTCAACTTCATGGTAAAAACGTGTGTCCTGATGTTCCTGTTGTTTAGTTCGTGCCCATTGCCTCTAGTCGTGTCACCGGGCACCAATGAAAAGAACTCAGCTCCATCCTCTTTTCACCCTCACGTGAGGTATTTACACGATCTGCTCTGAGCCTTCTCTTCTCCAGGCTGAACAGTCCAAGCCCTCTCAGCCTTTGTTCATATATGAGAAGCTCCAGTCCCTTAATCATCATGGCCCTTCTCTGAACTCTCTCTGGTATGTCCGTGTCCCTCTTGTACTGGGGAGCCCAGAACTGGATGCAGCACTCCAGATGTGGCCTCACCAGTGCTGAGTGGAGGGGAAGGATCACCTCCCTCAACCTGCTCGCAACACTCCTCCCAGCACAGCTCCACCGTTTGCCTTCTCTGCCACAAGGGCACACTGCTGGCTCATCTTGAACTTGGTGTCCGTCAAGTCCTTTTCTGCCAAGCTGCTTTCCAGCTGAGTGACCCACAGCAAATGCTGGTGCCTGGAATCCTGTTTTTCCCTGCATCTGTTGTTTCCTGTTCCTCAGCTGAATGCTCCTTTTGAAATGCAACTAGAGTCAGCTACAGCTAAATTCTGTTTCTCTATAAAGAAGAATCTTAGCAGCAGTGTGCTTTGTGGCGGAAAGAAGTCAACAGGCTCTATGCCATGTAACTTCAGCTGTGAAAAACGTGGCCGTCAAGTTTAAAGGAGTTGCCTGGGCTCCATCTGTAGTGAGTGAGAGAGGTGCCTCCATTCAGCAATTCGAACTATTCTTCAGGACATGTTTAAACATGTGAATGGCTTTGTGGAGATGCTTCTTGTTGGAGGTGGAGTGGCACAGATAGTTAAGAGATCTGAATTAGACAGCTGGAAGCTGGATGAGGTGACTCCCATCATGCATTTTACCTTTCTGTGTAATCCTAAAGCTGCTTTCCTGTTTTGGGGAGGTTGGGTTTGGTGGTTTGGTTTTGTTTGTTTGTTTGTTTGCTTTTTAATCTTTGCAATTAAATTTATAATCAGTCCTTTGCATATGGCAGGTGTTATAGGTCTATTGATTCTTTTAGGTCTATTGATTCTGTTCATGCCATTACAGTAATGGATACATTTTGCGTTAAAACAGTAGTGCGTGAGACTAGTTTTGTTTTCCAGAAGTTTTAGTGCTGTAGGCCATGATTGTGAGACAGTGTGTTACTTTCTGGGGCAGTTTTAGGTCAGTTGACTCCAAGTGATACAGTGCTTATAAATGAGAGTCGTGCTCTGGTTGCCAGAGTATTTATTAGCATTTCTTAGTAGTTCGTCAGAAAGATATGGGGACAAGGCTCCACTGCCTCTGTATGTGGTACCTCCATACCAGTCTGCTTATCTCTGTATAGGTTTTACCTCGTGTAACTTTCTCATGGTTTTTCCTCTGATATTTTTGCAGGTGTGCTACTGCCTATATTCTTTTGGCCGAAGAGGAAGCAACAACAATTGTAGAAGCAGAGAAGCTGTTCAAGCAAGCTCTGAAAGCTGGAGAGGGCTGTTACAGGCGCAGTCAGCAGTTACAGCACCACGGTGCCCAGTATGAAGCCCAACACAGTAAGTTTCTCTGGAGAGAATAGCCATTTCTAAAGGGAGGAAAGTTCTAGGGAATTCTTTGTGGGTTTTTTTTGGTTTGCTTGTTTGTTTTGGTTTTCCTTGTCACAACTGTATACTCAGTATTTAACACTGGCTAGAATATGGCCCTAGAGCCAGGCTATTCTGTTTCAGTGGTTTTGCTTGATTCTATTGCTGAGCTAGCAGTGCTCAGATTACAGATGCACCTTTTCTTTGTTGTGGCAGAAAACACTGTAGCATGTACTTGATAGAAAAGGAAAGGGAGCAGAGCCGGAAGAGATCTGATATTTAGAAAAGGCTGGACACTGGTTTAGGAAGTTGCATTAAAGTGCCTTTAGCCATTTTGAAAACATGGGCTCATGTTGTGAAAATGCAGTAAAGTGATGGAAACAGGAGTGAAGTGATGGTTTGCCAGCTTTTTTCCATCAGCTCTGAGGGTAAATACGTTAACACTGCATGCTCTATGTAAAAGTTAATGAGACCCATTAACCAGTGTGACATTTGAAAAGTTAGCTGCATACATTAAGAAAGGTCACAGAAACATAAAAATTAACAACTGGAGTAATGCAATGCTCTAATTGAATGTCTAGATTATTAATTTTTTTAGATTTTGAAAAAGCAGATCTAGTTGCTGTGATTATATTTATTAGATTCTTCTTAAACCTAAGAGAATACATGAGGGTTCACAACCAGTAAATGAACGAAAAGGTAAATAAAGCAGGCAGACTAGATTGTTTCTAGTCTACAATGGCTACCTCAGGCAAAAATAAGACCAATTACGTAAATGTGAGCGCTAATGTACTTTGGGCATTTTCAGGTTTTTCAGGACCTGAATTCGCAGCCTCTGGCTATCTCACATAATTTGAAGATTGCTGATAAAAATTGTATGTAGTAAAATTGTCTCTGATCTCTGGTTTCACAAGTCTGTACCTGAAAACCTGAGGTTTTATAAAGCTAGGGAGTAGTATTTTAAGCATTTGTTGGTTGTAAAATTATATTTAGGATGACTTGCTTGTTTTTGACCGGAATAAAATACAGAGCAGCTGAGCCCTTGAAGCAGTTTTCAGGCTCTAGCATGCTTATAATTTTCTGTGAAACACTAATTGGTGCACTTAATCCATCCCGAGCACAGAAAATGACAGTGATTCTTTGAAAAATACACAATAAGAGTAATTAAACACTGTCATTATGCTTATGTCCAAGTTAAGTTTGTGCAGTCAAATATAAGTATGGTATAGCTGTAACCTGTATTATGTGCCGGATGACTGCTGTCATCATCAAATTGGGTGCCCTGAACCTTCAGCATTACAGCAGAGGAAGTAACCAGTTGAATCGCAAAATTCGGTGCATCAGCACAGAGCAGGAGGGGCTGAAGAGTGACTGCCAGCTCTGACTGTGACCTCAGGAGGGGCTCGATTGTTGCACTTCTCTATATCCCCTAGTCTCCCCTTGACAATGTCAGTGTGCGCTCTCAAAAGTTAGAGAAGTCCCAGCCTCAGGTGGTGCCTTGGGCACAGGGGCTTTGAGTAGGATTCCCTTGGTTATACACTGGATTTCTGCATGATTTACAAAGGTGGAGGACTCAGCTCTCATTAGAGAGGGAGGACCATGGGCAGATGTGGTGCAGTTCCATGGTTCAGAGGTGTCCACCCTTCCATTTCTGGCCCTTGAAGTTAACTTTGAGATGAAAAGTGAGCATTTAGTCTTTTACGGGTGAAAACCATTATGTAGTTTCTTGAGCAACACTATATTTCTCTGTTTCTGTTTATTTATGTGTTCCATCTTCATAAACTATTTTATATTAGACCATGAATTTTAAGAGTAAATAATGACTCTGAGTACCCAACTTAACCTCTTTCAAAAGGTGCTAGTTTACAGAAAGTGCAGACAAGATTCTTTTTAAGGTAGCTTATATCAGTCACCCCAAATCATTAGTCCCTTCAGAAAATTTTGGCCTGAAAGGTTGCATTGATTTCGTACTAATTAAATGCCTTTTGACCATTCCTTCTGAAAAGACTGAAAAGGATCTTGGCCTGATATGTACACCTCTTAGTTACACTCTAGAAACATGTTGAAACAGATGTAACTAGTAAATTGTTTATTAAATATGTAGGAGTTGATACAACCATAAGGAATTACTTAATATAAAGTGCAGCTAAAGAAATTCCTTCCCTCCTACATTTATTTTTTCTTCTAAAGTCAGACCTTTCAACTTGCTGCTTAATGTATCTTAAAATTGTAATCATACATTTAAAACAATTTGTAGGTATTTGGAATGTTTTCAGTGCGCATCTTGTTCTTATTATAAAAGACTTAAAAATGCTAGGAACGGACTAAAATATTTACGGACTGCATGCTATACACACAGATAATTTGTAGCAGGTGTCTTATATTTTCTCAATATGGTAATTTTGTAGATGATTAGCTGTCCGCTCATATCCTCTTGGTCCAGAAGCATGTTAAGAGTTCACATTGGAATTATGGGAGAAAGAATGAGAAATGAAACGAGTGAGAATTCTCCAAGAGAATAATTATTGCAGCTGTTTAATTGCTGTCATCTTTGCTGTTAGGCCGTCTTCTAGCACATGGGACTGTCATATTTGAAACATATTAATTTGCCATCCGTAATTAGCAGTGCGAGGGATGTGAAGATGATAATTGGATGACAAGTAAAGGTTCTGTAAAGAAATAGTTCTGGATATACTTTTATCATAATCATTACGAAAAAGACTGTTAGAGGATGAGGATGTGTTTTCCTACATCTCCTATTAACAAATGCCTACATCATAAGTTACAAACAAGGCAGAATAAAACATGTGTTTTCATGGATGCCCTTTTCTTAACCATATACGTGTTTTGATAAGTAATTTAATGCTCTGCGTGTGTGACCACAGAGTTTTGTGCCAGTGTTAACTTCAGAGGGATTCTCCATGCTTCACTTGGTTACTTGATGGTCTATACACTGCAGCATTCTCTGTGCCTTCAGATCCGCTTCTATTTCGTGGGTATAAGGCCAGCCTATGGATCCTTACTTATGTCACTGTATATCTGGAGTAATTCCACTGGTTTCAGTGATGTTATGCCACATCTAAATTAACAGAACTTGATAACGTTTTATTAAATGATTATGTAAGCATTGATGATAGCAAATAACAAAAAATGGCAAGAAAGCTATGTTGCCTCTTGTGTTGCAATATTAAATTAAGCTTTGTTTTATCTTTTTTTATCTTAATGCTGTTTCTTTTTCCTCTTACGCAGGGAGGGACACCAATGTGTTAGTTTATATTAAGAGGAGGCTGGCAATGTGTGCAAGAAAGCTGGGAAGGACCAGGGAAGCAGTGAAAATGATGCGAGATGTGAGTTTGGATTTGTTTCACGTATCACACTTCAATAACAGTAGCCTAGAAATGACACACATTCGCTTACAAGGTAGCATGCGTTACTGCTGCATGCAGCACTGCTGATAGTTGTTTTATATGTGTAATATACCTAAAAATTAAGAGATTGTTCATAAGGTTGTGAAAGCAGCACTGTGAAGTCATAAAATACTAGATGGATGGCTGCCCATACAGCCTGAATTTCCCATCCTGGTACATGTGCAGTGGAGCACAGTCTTTACTTATTTGGTCCTGAAGTTACATAATGTTATTTTCTGAAGCATGTAACCAATGCCACAAACTTAGTAAACAAGTCTTAACTATTGTTTCCTCCTTGCGAAGCTGTGGTTTGGCTCTGAGCATTGTTTACGTCACAGTATTCAGACCCGGGGACAGTGTTGTTTATTCATGCAAAACCTATTACTAAGAAGTCAAAACTGAGCAATTAATCTATAATGAACTGACTTCCCTCTGAGATGGGGGTTGACTGTATCCCTGTTTTGTAGGCAGAGAGCTTCCAGTGGTAGTCTTAAGTCAGTACGCTACAGAGCTACAGATTTGAAACACCGAACAGTAGCTATTTTGGGGATGGCAGGAGGGGCAGTTCTGCACATAAGGCACTGTATGTTTCAACTATGCAAAATGCTCAAGCTTAGAGATAACTGTGAGTGCCCAGCATTTCTTCAAGTGAGATCCCCTTGATACAGATCAGAAATGCAGTCTTTGAAGATACAACTTGTCTCACCCAAAGTAGCAAAGTAGAAGGAGGAATGGACCCCTAGAGCTCCGGGCAGATGATGCTAAAACTGCTTACCAGTTTCCTGCGTTCTCCTTTCTTACACTTTGTTTTCCAGCTCCCACAAATGTGACGGCGATAAATCTGGCAAGATACAGATTCCTGCAAATTGAGATGAAGAAGCTAAATTTTAAATGCACAAAAAGGAATCCTTCACCAGAATGAAGCACCTGTAAAGTGTGCTTTTGACAGCTCAGATGAGTGATCCTGAAACCTACCTAGTGAAAATGGAAATTCTGACTGCAAGTCAGTGAGAATTTTAGCATAAAAAGCAAGTGACTTTCTCTGGAGATTAGGCACTTGCATCAGTGGCAGTAGTGCAGATATGTCTGCCAGCTTGGAATCCAGCACCCAGCATCTTCTCCTGGAACTGGGGCACTCGCGGATATTTTCTTAACACACTGAGCAGAGTTCATTGTAATAATGCAGGTCCTCATCCTAAATGATCTGTCAGACAACAAGTATTAAGTACCTTTTTTTCCTGTCTCTAGCTGGGCTTTTTCAGGCACACAGCTCTCACTCCCCAGAATTACTAGGTTCACAGACAAAGGTGTTGAAAAAGAACTTGCCAAAACCCCAGCCATTTTACAGCTAGGAGTGTGAGAAAGAAAGATGAGGAAGAAAGACCTGGTTTTGCAGTCTCGTGGTCAACTGGGAGAACATTGATTTCAAAAATGTTGTTTTCAGTCCAGCCAGCTCCTCTGATTCTTCAGAGGCGCTCTGGGATGAATACCGAAATGTTTAGGGACAAAAGTTGGAATTCTAAGTTCTGGCATTAATAGACAAGAAGGATGAAATTTTGAATTTCACATTCAAATGTCACACATCATAATTATGGCAACTTCTGGAACTTACTATGGGTTGCCAAATGTGTTTTGTGATTTGTAGATAGCGCTGTGAAGCTGCCTTCTGCTGATGTCCATCTGCATGGTTAGTTGCGTAGGCAGAGCACCAGACTCAGGGATTTGGGTGGTCTGTCCAATCCTAGGCTTCTTACACAAATCAAGACCCAGAATGCTTTGAATATAATGAACAACTTACTCTGCCACTAGAGAGATCATTGTGTGGTGTTGGAATGAAGTACAATATGGATCTTGAAAGGCAGCAGTGACAGGGAAACCCAAATTTATTGTTTGTTAGACACTTGAAGGACAGAAAATACTCTCCTCAATAGGAACGTTTTGCTAAAACGAGAGGACTAGATGCAAGCAAGCGAGGTATAAAGAGAATTTCAGCTTCTAGAGCTTCAACTCAGATCACTGCATACTGTATTTTTCCACGTATACACACTGAGCCAGACCCTCAGAACTGAATTTAGATGCCTCTAGAGCTCTTCGCTTGTGAGCAAGCAGAGCTGAGAATTAACAGGTCCCTGAACGAAATACAAAAGCACAATATCTCTAGGTCGTCACTCGAGTACACTGGGAGCAAAAGTCGGGTCCAGTCAGCTTTGCAGATGCTTTTCTTAGACTGACTTGGAGCTACTTATTTCTGATGAATGTATATCCTCCATTTCTTCATAGAAGACATAAATAATATACTTACGAAGAAGTTCGAAGAACATGAATTTGTCAGTGAAGGTTCTATGTGATTGATGAGGGAGGAGATGAATTTATTCACCGTAAAAAGAGTATGAAGAATATGTTGGCTGGGGATTGCTGGATCTAGCAACAGGGGACAGAGGGTGGAGGCCCTGTTTGTGTTTGAAAGATTGAAAACAGATTTCTCCAGACATGGAACATGATGGAAATGAAGTGTTAAGAGTTTCATGATGCCATCTGGGAAATATGATTGGGATGTAGTGAGTTTTAGCCACTTTGAAAAAATAAAATATATGTGAGCGTTTAATTCATTGCATATATGAGGCCATCTTGAGGACATTACTGATGGATTAGATGGTCTTACTTGAATTTGATGTAAGAAAAGACTAAGAACCTGCTTAAAACACTGCAATGGAAAGAAATGAGTTGTTGGTGACTTAAATAAGACTTTGATTTTATGATTGGATATACTGCTGATAGAAAAATCATATTCTTTATTATTAAATCCAAAATCTTTAGAAAATCTCTTTAAAAAGGAGTTTTATTTTTTTTAAAGGGTAGGAATTCCTGTTGCTTATGTAATTGGTTTTGAGACAGTATTTTTGTTGCTGGCTTTGCTGCTTGGATGTCGTTAATTTAGTTGAGCTGAATTAATGAAAATTATGAACCTGTAATTTTCATGGAAGCATATAATTGAATCATAGGTGTTGGTTTTGCTTGTATTTCTGTATGATAGTTATTTACTATATTTTGCTATAGAAACCAGCAGCTGTCACTATTCGTATATATTGAGTTAAACTGTGATCTCATTTTGATTAGTGCATTGTTGGAATAACTCCAGTCTAGTCAACAGAGTTATTTCACTTTATTCCTATTTATACAGAGCGTGATATGGTCTGTGAGGGAACTAGATCTCTTTTACTGTCCCTGTGGAGAAAGTCTACAGTGCTCGTTGTTTTATGTGTCGTGCTGATTATGTTAGGAGGATTTAAACTAGTTTATTCTAAATGATGTTGGAAAATGTGCAGAGGTGAAAAGCCTTAGTGGTGGCTGTGGGGAATTTTCAGTAATCCTTCATGCTGCATCTTTATTGTGGACAGTGTGGCAAGCTAAGTAGCTCCATGCTGGTGAGCAAGGGTAGCTTCTTGTACCAGCTGTTGTCTGTCAGGTCTTTGCAGATTCTCCCACTGTTACAGTGGAAGAGATGGAGCGTGCAGGGTTTGTGTTTCATGGTTTTCACTAATTAAAAGCAAAGAGGATGTGGAAGGTATGCAAAGGCACTTCCCTCTGTGGGCGACTGGACCAGTGACAGTGCTACTGAATTCGGGATAGTGTTTGCCTTAACTGGGTCGCTGGAGTGTCCAGGTGAAAACTGTACCTTGTGAGAAAGTAATTCAAGCTTCTTGGGATTGTTCTAGAGAACATCTGGACTGTGGAACAAGATTTCATCAAAGGGTGATGATGTATGTTTAAGAAGAGGAAGGTAGTGGGCAGATGGCATGCAAAAGTAAACTAAGTGAACAGAAACTCTTAATTTTTTCCTCTTTCAGAGAGAAGATGAAAGAAACCCATTCTGGAGTGTCTTTATCTCCTACCCCATGGCCTTACACTCCTGTGAGACCACTTTGTAGTCTTAACAAGTATATATTTCGGAGACACTATGGAATTGCAGCTTGGCTCGTGCTTTGCAACTTTGTTAAAGAAATGAGTTTAGGGACAGAGGAGACTCTCCAGGTTTCTCCTCATCTCTGGAGAAATATAGAAACCAAACGACTTTTTAAGCATCAAAAAGTACATTTTTCTTCTGGGATCAGTCATATCTGTTGAGAAATTGTTCTTCATATCACTGTAAAGGACCTAAAAGTCTACCTGTGCATACCTATCTATGTACCTTGCTGAGGATATTTCAGCTGGATATGTTTATGTGTTATTCCCACTTGCGCTCTCTAAATGCTTATTTTATGCTACAGGAGACACTAAGGAATTATCAGTACCGAGGCAGCTTGTATTGTTTGAGTGCTGCAGGCTTATCAGTGGGCTGTGTGATGAGTTGTTTAAGTGCTCGGGTTGCCCTGAGTGTTTAAAATGGTTAAAGAGGTTATATCAGTGGAAGGCTTCAAAAAGTTACCCAACTATACTAAATCAATTTTAATGATATGGGTAAGTTGGATTTTTATCTTTTTACGACCAATGACATTACTGTTTTTTACTAGTACAACGGTTCTGCAAATCTAGCATACTTTCTTGACTGCCTTTTTTGCTGGGCTTTGAATAAGGTTTTCTGCTCGATATTCTCTTGAATTCTGCGTTCTTGTGTGCGTTGCTGATTTGCTCTTGGATAATGGGGATACATAGCTGGGACAGTGTTCTATGCCTTGAATTGTCAGGATGTGTGAAACAAAAAGACTACTAATTGCTAATAAGGATGTTCTGATCCCTGGCAACTTAACAACGTGATTTCTGCAGTTACTTGCATGGACAGCTACTGTCTGTCTCTCCCAAATACTTCTGTGCTTGAGGCAAGGATTAGTGAGTCAGATTCTTTGGCTTGTGTTACACAGGTCAGGTTAAGGAGGCTGCTCTGCCTTGAGCTTTGTTAACATCTGTAGCAGTTAGTTAAAATACCATTTATTAACACTGGAAGGAAAAGTACTTCTTAGCTAAACAAGACCAAGAGTTACAAATTTTAGAAGAGCTCTACCCTTGTGAATGGTGGCATTTGCCAATCTCCGCCACAGAGTAGCGTCCTCAGTTAGTTATTGTTTTGACACACAAGCACTGCAATAATAGCAAGTGATAAATGCTGATTGGAACATTCCCATATGTCTGTATATTTAAATGCGGTTTGTTTTGTCGTAGATTCACATGTTAGGGGTAAGTGGGAGGGACGAGTTGGAACATGCCTCGTTTGAATTGGTTCTTAAAATGGAGAATCCTGTGACTCCGCTGATGGTGTTTGTCCCTTCCTTTTGCCTGCATGTGTCTCAGACCCCCCACTCTTTGTCATGGCTGTGATCCTGCACAAAAACCTCAAAACCTAGAAATTTTGGTAACTATGTAAACCCGACAATAATGTTTCTTGTACAAATTATGAGTTTCTAGCATTATGATTCTATTAAATTAGAATATAGTGCTAGAATAGAATATAGTCATGGAGTCTTTATGGGAGCCCTGGAGATAAACTCTTCCATCTCTTTGAAATTTAGCTCGTTCTTGAGCTACTAGACAATTTCCTCACTTTAATTTCATTTTAAAATCATTTTAATTTCATTTAAAAATACGGCAAAGTTTCTGCAAAAAGTACTTTGTGATGATGCAGATAAAGGAATGTTTTTGAAGAGGGCTATGAGTAATTACTTCATTTTCATGCTTTATGAAGTTATTTATCTTTGATGTAGCAAACATAATTTATCCCTGTTACTCTTCTTTGTGATTTGATTGTTTAGTTGTAAATGTACATCTGGAACAACCCACGCCCTTCTGATTTCATGCCACATCTGCCTTTAAAATTCCCTTTGTTCTTGAAATACATGCATTTTTACAACACAATCCAAATGACAGCATCTTTATAATTATATTCCTTAAAGAACTCAACTAGTACTCTGAAGACTTTAATCCTCTGATTGAATATAAAAGCTGCATGTTCTAGCATATTTCCTTGGAGTTTGCTTAGTCTGTAAGATGTTTTTCACTTTATTGACTCATTGTCATATTGAAGAGAAGTCATATTATGTGTGAATATTATGGAACACTGGAACTAAACTCACATTTGACAAATTAGAAATGGAATGCTGACAAATTTTATACCTGTGCCATCCCACAATTAGTGTAAACTTGTCTGGATTTCTTTCCTTTCAACTGTTAGTTGACATGTCGAATTCCTTGAATTCCACATATAAATGAGAATATGTGGATCCCACTGCTAATAGATTCCAAGCTCGAAAAGAGCAGGGTCTGGCAGTTTTGGCTTCTTAGCTTCTATTCTGTCTGAGCTGTGAAAGACTAACTGTGGAGCTGCTTCCAAACGAAACAGTTATTATTTGCCCGAAGGAATACAGCACCTAGAGAAAGGCATGAAATGACAGAATCCTACTTTTGCTGTAATTAAACAGAACTTTAATTTGGGTAGGTCCAGATCATTTTCCAACTCTGAGAGCTATGAGACTGTCTGCATCACATGAATTCCACTTGCAATGAGACTGCACTGGAATGAATTGTGCTTTTAGGACCAGGAGTTAGCCTAATTTTTAAGTATCTGATATTGTTAAAAAAAACAACCAACTTTTTGTGTGCTAGCCTTTGTTGTCTGCTGACAAAGTTTCTTCCCTTCTGTCCTTATCAGGTGAGCTGGCCAGAAACAAAACTTAAGCATTAGTGTATCTTACTAGACATCAGAGAGCCAACATGGAATGACATGTTGCAAATGCCTCAAGCCCAGGGTAAGCTTCAGTCAGAGCTTGCACATCTGAAAGCTCAGCTGTAGACCCTGAAGCCCACAGAAATTGAGTTTTCTTGGTTTGTACTCAGAAATGGCTTAGAGTTTTGCCTTTTTTACTTTGTTAACAAAGTAGAAGAATTCTCAGAGATTACAAGTCATAAACAGAAAGCAGTTTATGCAAAGCACTTATGAAAATAGCAGTGCTATCCATACTGTGTGCTTGATTCTTCAGTTGTGATGGACACTTGCACCTAGAAGATGGCAGCTTCAGTCATTCCTCTGTTAGGAGACAGATTTTACCATTTCACATACCCACTAAGGTTGTAACGCTTTCACTCTTTACATTGAATTTCTCTTGTTTGCTTCTTGTTATTTCTTCATTTTAAGCTGAATTCACTTTTCATATTTATGAATATGTTCAGTTGAATACGTTGATCTAAAAATCTTTTTATTTGTTGAGAAGATATGCCTACAAACAGCAATGAATGGTTACGTGCACTGCCCATAAAATATGTGACCATACATACAGCCATAATGCAAATGGAGGATAAATGTGTCAACACTAGCTTATATATGATAATTTATTTATCCACTTCTGTATTCTGTTGAGTCCCATGGTCTAGTTGTAGGCATAAGCTGTAGCCTAAAACTGCTTTCTGCACAAATAATGTAGCATTGCTAATTGATGTATGTCATCACAAGTAGAATAATGGATACAACAGTTAAAGCTGCATTCCTTGAAAATTTTTCAAAAATTAGATCTAAATGAGAAAACGCTGATGACTGAAATATTCTCAGGGAAGGGAGTCCTCTTCATTAAACTGTTCTTTGGGAGATAAAACTTATTCCTCATCCAAAAAATCAGGTGTGGATTTCCTCGTACCATAAAGCGTTTTTTGAGATCATCACGTTTTCATATCAGTCACAAAATCATTGAGACTACACCCTGCAATATGGATTGGGTGAGTCTGGAAACACAGCCCTCCCAGGACTAGTGATAAGATACCCGATTGCGTCAGACACGTCCAGAGTTTTTCTGCAATCTTATACTCCCAAAATATTATTTATCTAAAAACCTGAAAATTATTAATTGTCTGCAAAACCTACCATTTCTGTGTATTTGCAGTATACTTAATGAATCTTGCAAGGAAAAGCAATTCTACTTTCTACATATGTATCTATTTCCTCCCCAAATGTGCAGAGCAGTTAGGACAAAACGTGGGCTAACCGAGCCCCACGTCTGTATTTCATCACTAGAAAGTATTTTGACCAATACAGGTTCAAAATAAAATCCTTTTGAACATAGATTTAGTGTGATATGTTCAATAGCTGTTTGAACGTCCTTATATTGTAGGGAGGGAATGCATTCACAGCCACATGGTGTCCTTTTTCATAGGGTGTGAAAATAAGCTCAGCTCAGTGGAACACAGCTCTTTCATACCAGCTGAGATAACCAACTAACTGGAATTTTACAACGGAACTTTTAGTCCTAACTAGTGTTTATGTAAAAAGCTGTAGTGACTCTGGCGAGATATCGTGAGTGCTGAATTTGATGGCTGCTTCTTGAGCTCTTAAGGCATGGAGAAAGGTGGTACCAGAGCCTTCGTCTTTTCTTTAAGTGCAGTGGTTGCCACTCCAAATGAAAGCATTTGTCAGGTTACAGTAAAGATGTAGAGAGAACTAAAATTAACAAGCCAAACAATCTGGCAAACGCTAGTCTGTCACTTCACAGAAGATAAATCTGGGGGTGCAAAGGGAGGTCTGTGCTTCTTAAACTAGAGTCTGGATTAGAGCTTGATGCTGTTATGGGTCTGGGGAGCTCGCGGGCACGTTCTTCGTCTCATTTTCAGAGATAAGGTGCCTGTCTTCCCATCTCCCTGTGAGCCAGCCTCCCTCTCCATCTGTCAGGGAGGGGAGGGGAGCAGGCACTGCCGTGCCTCCCAGCGTGACGCGGTATTTGGCCTGCCCTGACCATCCAGCAAGCCTCTGTTGCAACCTCTGTGGTGTTTTGTTGGTGTTTTTTTTTTTTTCTTCCCCAGTGTTTGCTTTCACTCTGAGGCCTAAAAGATGACCTGTCATAATGTCCTTCCATCTAAGTGGCTTTACTTTCTGGGAAGCTTCTCAAAAACCAAATTTGTGCTGTGACTGAAAATTATTTGCAGTGAAAACTATATACTCTAAATCCTGAGATGACAGAGGAATGAGTTCATGTCCTATCTTTTATTTTTCTAATAGCAAACATGCTGTCGTTTGTGCACAGTCAATGTTCAAATAGCCAAGTGGCTACTTAGAGCTGTTTTGGTTTTGTAACTACAATATCAACTGAGTTCATTGTAACCGGGTTGGATTTCTTAACGTTCGACTTTTCCTAGATGAAACTTTTATTAACACTTCTCAGTTTGGAGGCCTGGCAGTCCAGACAGTGACCTTTATTCTGCTGCTGTCTTAGGCAAGGCTTATCACTCTGACAGAACCTAATTAAAATAGAAAAAAATGATCAGTGAGTGATGTCAGTGAGAAAGGGAGAACCAGAGTAAGAGCTTTTACTGGCCGCAGTACATTCATAACTAGCTGCAGCTCTTCCCTTTTCTTCACTGATGGAGGGGATGTTATTCTGCCAGCCATTATTCATTTTCTACGAGCAGGGATAATCTTTCTTAATCCCGTGGAGGGGTTTCTTTGCAGTATATTAATTCTGAACTTCAAATCACTGTTTGCATAGGGCCAGATTCTGTCATGCTTTTTTTTTCTGCCAAATAGTAGCTTTGTCTGTAAAAAATGCAATAGTAAGGACAAGAGAGAAGTAGGTTCTATGCTGGATCCTTAACTGATGAATCCAATGACGTGAACTTTCACCTGAAATTATTTTTCTTCATGAGCAGTGAAACTTTTTATTTTACCACCAGATCTTTCTGCTTACCTAGATGAGTAGTTATGGTCACTTTTTTTTTAAAACTGGAGAAGGAGAAAAGCCTGCAAACTCTGCTGTTTTGTTTATTTTTCACAGGATCAGTTCCTACCATTGAAACTAGAAGCTACATGGCTATCCCCATGCCACTAGCATGAAAAATGTAGTGAGCAACTCCTGTCTCAGCTTTTTTATATTTATATAGTATAATAATAAATATGTTATATATTCAGTTAAAGAAGACCCTGCCATCCTCAAAAGGCAATTAAGTCAGTACTGTGTAGATATTCAAATTTAAACACTTCTCCTTTAAGGTCAGAATAATCTTTACATTAGCTTATGCCAGACCATTAACACAAAGAATAAATTCTCTGTGCTTTGCACCTCTGGTTACCTGTTAAGGTCTCTTCCTTAACAGTGAAGAACCTCCAGTGCATTACCTGGTTCTCATTTTCTAAAGATCTTGATGAATGTCCACCCCTCTTGTTTTATTTTTGGCGCTTTTTTACGTTACCTTTTTGTGAGATTAAGATTTGCTGATTCTCGTCAATTTGTTTTTATCTTTGAAGGTAGGCTTATTAAGTGACAGAGTTTTGAGGTCCAGCTTACTATTTTCAAATTTAGCAAGGCTCATCTTGAATCATTTTCATTACTTGGCTTGTTATGGTATTGCTGTTGTCATAAACCATCTCAGAGAAGACGCAGTCTTCCCCTGCAAGTTCCTGAAGAACAGTAGCTGTGGTAGTTCTACATGATGTGAGACCTTTTTGTGCTGAAGGTAAAGCATGTAGGCAGTTAAGGTATAACAACCATAAAGAGGACAGAAGGAAGCAAGGACCTTTTAGAACTTTGGTTCATTAGAGAATCACTCTCACAATAAAAATATTTTATTAATTCTGCAGTAAAAAAAAATGGATGCTGCTAGTAAATGTACCTTCAAAAAAGGAGATCCAGTAGAATATCAGTTTCAGTCATAGGAATCTATGCAGACACTGAACCTGAGGATGTCTAAGAACAACTCCCTGCTATCTCTCAAAGAGTTAGTTTGTAAATTAAAGGCACTTAGGCATAAAAGGATTAGATTATTTTAACTACACATTTCATTCAGTTTGTCATACAAGATGAATTCTTTAGTTATAGTGTTAGGTTTGTATAAACTTTACCTTCCCTATTGTTGCTGTCTTTTCTTTCTTCTATTTTTTTTTTGTTGGCCACAACTGCAATTGCATTCTGAAGTGTCCACGGTTACAAATCCTAATATCACATATTTGATAATATAGTTACGTATATGTAAACTTCTCTCATTTGATTTTATTATGTTTTTTTTTCTGTAGATTTTTCTATTTCTTCTACTACTATATCAGAGAGGTACTGGGTTACTACTGATATACAGGAGCTACGCTGTTGAAGATTCTTTTCCAGTACAATATGGCTACTCTTATTCACTTTGAAAAAGCTTGTTAATTGAAGGAGAATTGTGTATTCAGGCAGCTGTGTTCTTTGATTTGACTAATTACATCCTATCCAAAGCATGTCAAGAAACCTGACCCAGTGTCCATTAAGAGCTCAGAAATTTCTGAGATAATAATGAACACTGGGAAAGAGCCAGGAACACAGTGAAATAAGGGCTTTTAACTTGTATTTGGTTATTTCAGTACATTTTGAACAGGAAACCCCTTTCCATGTTAATAATCTAACTTTTTCATATGTTGCTGATTTTAGTTGATGAAGGAGTTTCCTCTGCTCAGCATGTTCAACATCCATGAAAACCTCCTAGAGGCTTTGTTGGAACTGCAAGCGTATGCAGATGTCCAGGCAGTCTTAGCAAAGTATGATGGTAAGTTCATATTTATTTCATTATATTTTCTGTATATGATACACGCAGAAACAAACTCTTAAAATTTAGGAAACACTGTAAATTAAGGCTTCATAGGTCCTTAATCCAAAATTTAAACACTTTTTTTTTTCTGACAGCCCACGCTTAATTCATTCTACAGGGTAATGGAACTCACTTATAGCAACTTTTCAGTGCTTTCTTTGCTTTCTGTTGATGTTTAAAGAACTATTTAGGTTCTGCAGACTTTTTATTGCATGCTATTCAAACCTTGTCTGAAGAAAGGGTTATCAGTGAACTATTCTATGAGTGTTGACTTAGTAGCATGCAAGTGCTTTACAAACATAATTCATTTAACTTCACAGCAGTCTAGTGAGTAGCAGACTTCACGTCTTATGGGGAAAACCTGTAAAGGCCAGAAGACTAGCTGAACTTTTTGCATTAATTTTCAGTATTTTTCAATAAGCATTGGTTTATGCAGCATTGCATCACTTTTTATGTTCGAATCACAGCCCCTGCTCTCCTCAGCTCTAGCCCTTTGAACTTGAATTCAAGACACCAGTGTCTCAAACAGAGAAAAGGCATAGTAAGAAGCACCAGCTGGCAGAGTTTGTTTAGTTGAAGTTAAATGGGTTTCTCTTGTATTGTATAGAAACTGTTACAGAAACAGGAATACAATCCAGTTCTCTAGAGCACCCTGCACAGTGCCACTCTTCATCCTATTCCTGCAGTCCCTGGCTTAATCACTATCCATATTCCAACTTCTCCAACAAGTGAATCAGGAATCCTACAGCTGTCGGTTTTTTTCTTGTTTTACTCCATGGTCCTCATTCATTCCCAGAAAAGTCTCATGCTGTGCACTGTAGTATGGCAAGGGAGTTCATGAGAGCAATATTATGTAATCATGTAACTGACAATGAGATCATAACATACATGAATCAAATAGCTGAACGAAGGGAAACTAGTAGCCTTAATTTTGATGTTCCTTAACTCTTTAATTTGACCTTGTAGCTTTTGAAATGTTCTTAATTGCTAGCTCCTACAGCCTTTCCCATGTTCTTTGAACAGAGATTTTTAAGGCTTGTAACTTGCACAGTTTTTGAAAGGATTGATGGACATCATTTGTGATACTGTTGCATAAGCAGAGCCTATATCCACAATGCTTTGGCCACTCTCTTGCTTTGATTCTTTGAAGTAATTAGCATCTTTTACAGCCTTCCCTTAGTTGATCTTCCGTCTTATTTGTCTACTGAATTGTCTTCTTCTCTTTAACATGGTCAGCCTCAGCCTTCTATTGCTCCCAGCCCCTACCAGACGCTCCTTGTTAACCAGTACCGTTCATTCCCAGTTCCATTCTTCTGCCTTTCCTAACTACTTATCCCAGTCTTCTCTTCAGAGCAGTGATGGTCATGATACATCTCCTCCTCTGTTTTTCCACTCCCTGTCTTGCCAAACATCTTTTCCATCTACCCTTTTCTCAGTGGCTTCTACCTCCTCTTTGTTCTCTGCTGCATTGCACGGATGCCACAAAGCCAAACAGTAGAATCTTGCACAGAGGCTTTTCATTGTCAGCCCCAGTACTTGGCCCTGTATCATCACGTGCAACAGTGGCAAGGGGATGATGTATAAGTTTACTGGAATACTGAGACGTTTACTTGATGAACAAAGAATCTTTGGAGGGTATAACATGAAAAAATGACAGAAGCTTCCACTGAATATGTGCTAAATGCTTTCTTTAACTTCTGATAACTTAGGTCATTAAGATAAATTTCAATGAGACTAGCAATAGACCATTGGCTTGATACTACCACCATCACCCAGCCAAATTTCAGACCCCTGTGGTAGATCGTGGCCAAGCTGAGGTTATTTAATGAAAGGTAAATAAGCAGCTGATTACAGGCAACATTAATGATAGTCACTGCTACCAGTCCAGCCTGGAGTGTTTTCAATTCTTTCTGAAGTCAAATTATTCTAAGGAGAGATCAAAATGTCACCCAGGCACTTGAATACTGCCATCCAGTAGCAGTAATGACTCTGTGGGAGATGTTGCTTGTGCTTAGTCTGGTTGAAGAAATTTGCAATTAAAGTGGTAACATCAGAGTCTTTCTTGTAGCTCCTTGTATTTCAGTAATTCCTGTGGCACAGGTGTAGATCCCCCCATGGACTTTATTTTGGCGCATTAGGAAGCAAGTAAATAGAGATGCCTATTGCTGTGCACCAAGCACCACAAGACACTGGCACCTTCTAGTCTATCATATAGTTGTAATAGTCCTGGGAGATAGCAGAACTGTGACAGAGCAGGGTATTAAGCCATGCCCTCACAAATCTCAGACTAAACTCATGTGCCAGCTCTGCTTTCGCATACTAAAGCACTGATGCCTAGTTTTAAACAGTACCATGACACAGGTTTATGCCATGGAAGTTGATAAAACTTGAGTGTGTGTTTCATTTTCTCAAAAACGTCTGACAGAATAAAGTTGAAAATATAACGACTGAGGCTTTTCAGAATAAAACTCTTCTCACTTTTTATGTTTGAACCCATACAATTTCAACTCATGCTTTGCCATATATAAGCAAAAGTGTGTGTATACGCTAGGTATGCACGAAGACTCAGCAACCACAGGCTTAACCAGTATAACCCTTCCAGTTCATGGGTCTCGGAAGGGCCATCTCAGGGAATATCAGCTCATTTTAGAACTCATCAGCTTCATGTGTTGTAAGATTTATTGGAATATAAAACAATGAACTCATTTATACTTCCCTATCTGCAATTTCTGCTGGTCCCACTCCAGTGCCTTTTTTTTTTTGACTAAGACCAAACCTGATTTATTGTATTTTGATAACATATGAACAAATTATTTCCTTGAGCAGTCTGCCCCCACCCTAGGCTAAAAAGTTGGATCACATTATGCGAAACCTCAGCCTCTGTAAGCAAACACACTGCTTTACCAAAAGCCATGTGTTAAATTGTGTTTATATTATGTACCTGGCAACACAGCTGATGTCCATACTCATTATTCATGGAAAAAGGGCCTCATTAGTGGGACAGCATGCACTGTTGCTGAGCTACATCATTATGGTTTCTGAGTTCAGTGTCTGTCAATAGAGTGTGGATGACCTAAATACTGCTGAATTCTGAAAAGGTTTTTGGCTCTTCTTTAACACATATCCATGTTATTTACAGCAGAAATAGTCGTAGCTGCTAAAGAAACTGTTTTTGATGGAATAAGCTTCTGGTATTCATAGTAGATAAAGTGTCTCTGCTCCTCTTTCCTTGCTTTTTAAACTGATTGTTTTCCAGTGATCTGATTATTGTGATCCTTAAAATAAATGATTTATTAACTTCCCTGGACAGGCAGCTGCTTTGACTGTTATTATCTGGTAACCTGGGCACTATGTGAAAACTCAGGCCTTCCTGGCAAGGGAAAGATTAAAAAAGAACGGATGCCGATGTATTTAGTCATACTGATGCAATGGTTCCTCCCTAAACCTGTCCTTGCTTCCCGTTTTTTTAAATGACAGTATTTTCCAGTGAGACAGTAAGCCTTATGATGTGCAGGAGGAACACCTTATTCAGACTCCACTTTCACTTACCCGTTGGAAAGAAGGGGAAAGACCATGTCAACCGGTAGAGAGTCCCAAATTCAGAGTTCAGTCAAGAAGATAATTTAGAACAAAGGATACTCAGAAAGAAAATGGGTTTTAAATGCAAAAGAGTTTTTTTGTGCTTTAGATTTTGACACTTTTTTATTTGTTAACAGCTTACTTTGAAGAAGTAAATTAGAATCATAGTATTGTTTAGGCTGGAAAAGACCTTTAAGATCATCAAGTCCAACCATTAGTCTAGCAATGCAAGATGCACCACTAAACCATGTTCCTAAACGCCACAGCTACACACCTTTAAAATACCTCCAGGGATGGTGACTCTGCCACTTCCCTGGGCAGCCTGTTCCAATGCCTGACAACCCTGTCAGTGGAGAAATTTTTCCTGATATTCAGTCTAAACCTTCCCTGGCACAACTAGAGGCCATTTCCTTTCGTCCTATCACTTGTTACTTGAGAGGAGAGACCAACCCTCACCTCACTACAACCTCCTTTCAGGTAGTTGTCAAGAGCAATAAGGTCTCCCCTCAGCCAGGCTCACCCAGTTTTCTCCAGGCAACCCCAGTTCCCTCAGGCGCTCCTTACAGGACTTGTGCCCAAGCCCCTTCACCAGCCTCATTGTTCTTCTTTGGACAAGCTCCAGCACCCCAGTGACTCTCTTGTAGTGAGGAGCCCAAAACTGGTCATAGGATTCAAGTTGCAGCTTCACCTGTGCCGAGTACAGGGGGACAATCCTTTCCCTAGTCCTGCTGGCCACTCTGCTTCTGTCACAAGCTAGGATGCTGTTGGCCTTCTTGGCCACCTGGGCACACTGCTGACTCCTGTGGAGCTGGCTGTTGACCAACACCCCCAGGTCCTTTTCTGCTGCGCAGCTTTCCAGCCACTCTTCCACACACCTGTACCTTGGGGAAGTTACATGGATTGTTGTGACCCAAGCGCAGAACTTGGCTCTTGACCTTGTGGAACCTCCTGCAGTTGGCCTCAGCCCATCAATCCAGCCTGTCCAGGTACCTCTGTGAAGCCTTCCTACCCTCAAGCAGATCAACATTCCCATTTAGCTTAATGTCATCAGCAAACTTACTGAGGGTGCACTTGATCCCCTCATCCAGATCATTGATAGAGACATGAAACAGAACTGGTCCCACTGCTGAGCCCTGGGGAACACCACCTGTGACCGGCCACCAGCTGGATTTAACTCCATTCACCACCATTCAAGCCCTTCCGTCCAGCCATTTTTTCCCCCAGTGAAGATTATTGCTTGTCCAAGCCCTGAGCAGCCAGTTTCTCCAGGAAAATGCAGTGGGAAACAATGTCAAAGGCTTTACTAAGGCTCAGGCAGATGACATCCACAAACTTTCCCTCATCCACTAAGCAGGTCACCTTGACATAGGAGGAGATCAGGTTAGTCAAGTAGCATCTGCCTTTCATGAAGCCATACTGACGGGGCCTGATAACCTGAATCTCCTATACATGTTGTGTGATGGCACACAAGATGATCTGCTCCGTAACCTTTGCCAGCACTAGGTTAGGCTGACAGGCCCATAGTTCCCTGGATCCTCCATCTGGCCCTTCTTGTAGATGGGTGTCACACTTGCTAATTTCCAGTGCACAGAGGCCTCCCTAGTTAGCCAGCATTGCTGCTAAATAATGGAAAGTGGCTTGGTGAGTACTTGTGCCAGGTCCCTCGGTACCCTTGGGTGGATCCTACCCAGCCCCATAGATTTTTGTATGTCAAAGTGGCAGTTCTACTGTCCCCTCTCCTTGCTTCTCCAAGAATTGAAAACATCATTTCATGATCACTATGTGCAAGGCAGCCTCCAACCCTTGTATCACCTGCAAGTCCTTCTCTGTTCACAGACAAAAGGTTCAGTGATGTGCCTTCCCCATTTGGGTCCCTCACCACCTGTGTCAGGAAGTTCTCTTCCACACACTCTAGGAACCTCCTGGACTCTTTCCTCTCTGCTGTCTTATATTTCCAGCAGACATCTGGTAAGTGTAAGTCGCCCACAAGAACAAGGGCTGGCAATCGTGAGACTTCTCCCAGTACTTACAGAATATTTTGTCTGCCTCTTCGTCCTGGTTGGATTGCCTATGACAGACTCCCACCATGATTTCTGACTTGTTGCCCTTTCACCCAATTCTAACCCATAAAACACACAACCCTATCATCACCAACATTATTGTCAAATCAAAATACAGACCTTTGAAGAAACACTTTAGAAATAGAGTCTTCTTTGTCTTGGAATACTTTCAACTTAGTGAAAAGCAAACAGTTAATGTAGAGAGATTAGCTCTCTAAAAAATAGCCTCTTCAGGGCCACTATCCTTTCTCCAGTCCCCCTCTGTCCAGTTCCTTCTTGTCCTTACAGACTTATGAAATGGGTAAATTCTATTTACACTGAACTTGAAGACATTCCTTTTGTAGAGAGTTGCAGGTTGATGAACCGGTGTCATGGAGTCTTCAGTTGTATTAGCTATGGTCTCCAGAGTTTTTGTTTATATGTGTATATTTAAGACACAGCTCCGCTCCATCGGTTTCATTACTTGCCGTGATTATGTTTGATATTTTTGAGTATCGAAGTGCAAGAAGGGATGTTTGTCTGAGTTAAAGGTTTAGCAAGTGGCAGTGCAGAAGCAACCGTTGCCTCGTGCACACTATTTTATAATCTTTTAGTTTCTCTGAAAGAGAGAACTTAAGAGAAAGTTCCTTCTAGTTAAGGTTGTACCTTTTCCAGGAGATGCAAATCAGGTAAGACTTCCAGTTTGTGTAGCAGCAGTATCAAGAGAATAGTTTGTCTCTTTTCTAATTACAACTTTTTCAGCTTCTGCCTCTAAAAACTAATTTCTTTCCTCTCTGTCAAACTTGCCACTTTAGCTACGTCTCTGCATCAGTTCTGTGTCTGTTCATACCATCTGTCTCTTTTTTGCCATATGATTCCGTGGGTTTCTTTTGATTCTCTCACTCATGCAAAAGCACAAAAAGTCTAAACTAATTATACTAATCTTGCTCTTTCTAATCTCCTCTAGGAGAAATGATTCCCTCCCCTCTATATGAATTTAGGATTGAACTTGGTCACATCAAAGGGGCTGACACCTGCCTGGTCACTGAGATACACATCTCAGCAAGACTTGTGTGTGAAACTGTTGAGCATCGCTGGTTGTAACCAGTGATGACCTTCAGCATTTTTCCAATGCTGAACAGTTTTGAGTTGTGGTCATGGCAAAATAAACACTTTTTGTCTGTGCTGAAAGATTTTTCCCGTCCAGGGGACCAAATCCAGGCCTCAACATACACAGTGGCTGTGTGGGTGTTTGATTGGGGTGTTGCCCCCTACTGAGGACAAATGTCAAAAGCACAGTGAATTGGAACTGCTTTATTTTGCAAGCACAAAGTAAGCGTTAAATCGTTATGTTCATAGTTTTCCTCCCGCCAGCATGTTTTCTACCACATTTTGTGGAAAAATGCAATGACTATTCCCTTGGGAGATAATAATGCAGGATATTACATCTTTTCAACAAAGTATTTTTCCCCTGGTGTTCAGTTCATACTTTCCTTTATTGAATTCCATCCCATTACTCTTGCTTTTAACCATTTGTATGAGCTTAATTCACTTTCTCCCTTAACGTGTGTGTCTTTATAGATATCTACATCTCTATTCTGTCATCGTCACTGATCCAGCCTGCACATATTTATTTGCTAGAGCACTTTCAGTCTTTCTCATAAACAGTTCTTCGTACCACCTGTGCAAGAGCTGACAGTCTAACCTGCAGGTGCAGACAACTGGGGGAGTTCTGTGCTGACAGGGCAAGTATTGGCCTTTCACTTAAATGTGAGAGTCTACAGACAGGCTGAGGGAGAGAAAATCAGAGCTGGGGTTTACTCCCAAGCCATAGGACAATATATGTCCTATATTCCACCATTTTTTTGTTTTACCTCTTCACATATCCTCTTCCAGTTTGTTGATATACTTGCAGTTTCGTATTTGGAAATACGATTCCAGGGGGGACTTAATGTACTCTCTCCAGTGCTATATGAAGAAGAGCTAGCAGTTTGACTGGAAGGGTCTTGCTGTGCAAATTAGGACTCCGGATCTACTGCTTATTTCAGCAAATATATTTACGTCCTATGAATCTTGATAAGACTGTGCACGTATCTGAAGTTAAGCCCACAGAAATCTGTATTGATGGCTTTGGAATAACATATAATTTGGGGTCAAAATAGGGAATAATTTCTGATTAGTGACTTAGATATTGTGTTTATTAATTTCTAAAGCAATTGCAACATGCCTGTCTCTTCGCCTTTAGGGCCTTCTGGTGACTTACACAGGGGATGTTGCACTAGTCCATATCCCGATTTGTAATTTCTTGGTGTAGTTGCTATTTAATAAAAACAGTAGATCCCATGACTTATTTACATGATATATAGCATATTCTGGATATCCTGAATCAGAAAAATAGTGATATTATGGTTGCAAGTCTCTATCCATAGCATCTTCCCATTAATTCACTCTCACAAGCAACTACTTAAGAAGCAAATAACCAATAAGATTTCACTTTCCCATAGCTGACTGATACTAATCGAAAGAAAATTCTCATAAACTAAATCTATACTGTTTTGCATTCTGTTTAAAAATACAAGGAATAAGGAACAAGAGCCTTTTTTAGACTGACACGTCAGTTCGTATTAGGCAAAAATGTCTTGATGTTTTTGACAACAGAATAGCAGTCACATCTTTCAGCACATTGTGGGACCTCCACAAGTAATCACAGGAGAGTGTGAAACAGTGTATGTGAAGATATTTTGCCAGATGGCTCACAAAACTGGACACAGTCATTTATGAAAAACTTCGCTTTGGTTCCCGACAGATGACATATCTCCGAGGGCTAGTGAAGATTTGATTCTCTTGCTAAATTCAAGTTGTAACAAAGTATAATTGTTTAATGCTTTACTGTAAAATACAAGGATTCAGTTTCAGAGATGAAGCCTAAATTACAGGAAGACTAAAATATTGCAGTGATCAGACTGTGATGATTTGGTGATAGGGTGTTTTGGTTTAGTATATTTAACCCTGTGTCAAGCTGAGTTTCTACTGTGTGATATCTTAATCTCTTAGCCAAGAATTGTAATAATCCTCACAACTTGGCCCATGCAATTGCCACTGGACATTCTCCAGTCAAGTGTCAGTGACCTGGTGCAGAAACAAGCCTTTACACATGTGGAGTTTTGTGTGGTCTCATTGTTTAACCTCATGGATTGTGTGTTAATGACTGAACTGCTGTTTTCTTGCTGTCGTTCTGACTTTTGCTGGCATATCCACTTTCTTTGATGAAATTGAGGGATCATCTTTCATTGATGCAATATCTGTTTTTCCGTCAGTTAGATACTCCAGACATCCTGATTTGTCCTTGTTTTCAGCTCGTTCAAACAGTTAGAAAAGTGAAGTGATGCTCACACTGTACTGTTCAAAGAGTCTGGACACATTCTCTTCTTGGTCCTTTTTTTTTAATGTGTGGAGTTTGCCTTTTTCCTGGGAAAATGTATTTCCAGGAACTTCTAGGTAGAACTCTTGCTTTGTATCATTCATGGAAAATTTTGTAAAGGGCAGATCCTGAACCAATGTTACTAGGATTGAACTGATGCAGGGCAAAATATTTCCCATGAGGTAATGGTGGCTTAATGGCCCAAAGAAAAACTAACAAGTAAGGGGAAAATAAAGTATTCTGTTTCCCAATTGAAAACCTTATAAACGACAGCATAATCATTTTCTTGATGTGTTTTTTTCTTGTCCATTCCTCTACCTTTCACTCCATTTATGATTTGATGAGTAAGATTCATCCTGAAAGAAAAGAGACCAATATGGTCTGAAGAAGGTCATTTCTGTTTACGGGCAATAACGTTAAACTCCTAATGTTAGGGAAAACCTAGTATAAGCAGGGTTATTAAAGCACTTATGAATGTTTATTTCCTCCTGTCATTGAAGATATGGTCACGTCTGTGTCTGTAGCTAGCTTCTATTAGTGGAGTAATTAACATATCTATCACCCAGACCACTTTGCATGCTGTTGATTTTAATTACTTCAGTCACTACAATTACGTACTCCAGTGAAATTATAATTGCAATATATTATAGGGGAGCATGCAACAAGATCTTTACATCTCATTCTTGAAGTGCAAGTGCATAAAATGACACCAGAGAGGATTTAACAGGTAGCATTTTCGAAGTGCCTCGATCATTCTGGCAATGTTTACTGTCTAACACAACAACATTCTGCTTGGTTGCTTGGTTGTTAATAAGTGAAGGATGCTGACTGCTGAGATATGACTTGCTTGTCATCTCTAACACCCTTTTGGAGCCCTCTCTTGGAAGGGACTGGGGTTCAGTAAATCACAAGTTTCTCTTAACCCTGAAGTTACCAAGCTCTGTGGTAATTTCATCTCTCTAATCCACTTTACTGACTGGCTGAGGGATAGATAGTCTCTTAGAACAATAGTTAGGTAAGCTACTCTTCGCTTTTACAAGGGGCCTACTCCAGTGTATTTGCTGTTTACTATAGGAAGCTATAATACTGCAGTGTGCAAAGTGTTTTCAGAATCCAGCCTTTAGTGGAGGTTGTTCTTTTTCTCCCTTTTATTTTTTCCTCCCCATGTAGCTGTAATCTTTAACTTTTTAATGCTGGAATATTTCAGTCACATACAATATGTGTTCTTGGGTAGACTGCTAGTGTGGCAGTCAATTCTTCTCTGTAACGGTGGGAACAAATCTATAACTCAACTCTGTGAAGCAGCATTTCTCTCAAACTTTTGGATACTTTGTACCAATCTGCTGGCAGAGAACACATATAAATTAAGTGGAACTCATGGGTTAAGTCAGGTTTTTGGCTCGCTTGTGCCTCTAGAACAGCAAAAAAAGGCCAGAGCCTGTCTGGTGAACTTTTTGGTCCAAGATTTCATTAAGATTTCCAAAACACCTTATTTTAGTGCTGCTCTTTAACTGCAACAAATCTAATGATAATTTGCTTGCAAGTGACATCCATTATTACTTAAGTAGCTGTCTTAACTTTTAAGCTGTAACATATCCATATTAGATAACTGCTTCTGAATGAAAACAAAAAGTGTGAATAAAATTACCCTCAGCTTTTACTTAGATGTTTTGTGAACTATGGAAAAATTCATGTATTCCAGGTTACCTGTACATTTATATATGAAGTAATGACTTCCTTCATTATGTCTCTGTAATTTCACTCTTTGAATTAGTTCTCTAATGAACCCAGTTGCTGCCTAAATGGCAATTCCAGTGGTCATGAGCATAGGTTTTAAGGCCTGCATATTGGGTGGAAATTTAAAAATCCATGTGACCTGGAAGTACAAGTCTCAAGATCAGAAAGTATTCTAAATTCACTTAATAATTTTATGTATGCCATGCATACTCCGAAGTATCAACCATTTGTTTTTCTGCAGACTTTTACATTTTCAGATGTTTACTTCTTTCTTTGTTCTCAACAGATATAAGCCTACCAAAATCAGCAACAATATGTTACACAGCTGCATTGCTCAAAGCCAGAGCTGTCTCTGACAAGTAAGTACATAAGAACCACTGTCCAGCAAAATTCCTGATTTAACTCAAGATTTCTCTTAGATGAGCCCACACCCTAACAATCTGTTGGGTTAGCAGGAGAATTCAGTCCTGCAGTAAATTCATAAAATGACTTTATATACAAGAACAAAAATGCAGTGATCAAACATTGCACTTCAAATGTTACAGAAGAAGAAAAGAAGAGAAATAGCATATGTTTCCGTTTTTTGTATACTGTCTGGGGGAGCTTTGGCTTCCTAGATAGTATGATGAAGATATAGCTAAAAGGTGTTGTGTGGCTGAACCTCTTCAACTTTGTACAAACCTGACCACAAAAAGGTAATAAATAAATGTGGATGTATTGGTAGCAGTGTCATTTTACAAACGCTGTCAGAAGATTGCTCATGTCTTAAATAGCGGCAGGTGGATTTAGCATTACTATGTCAGGGATTCTGAGAGGTAGATGACGTTCATATTTTTAGACACACAAATACCTGCTCTTTCCTGTTACGGTTTTCTCTTGGGTCTCAACCTTCCAAGGTGCTGAGCACATCCACTTGATGCCTGTGGACTTGAGAGCACTGGCTCACTCTGAAAGGGTGCTCAGCTCCTTGTGAGATGGAGCTCAATACCTCCGATTCTGCTCTCAGATGCCTTCACACAAATCCCAGGCAGAGTTGTGTCTGTGCACCTGAGGGTCGAATGCCTCCCTAGAGTTGGAAAGCAAGTAGAGTGGAAAGCCATTTTCTTGACTGACATCCTGACAAGTTTTTGCTTTTAAAGTGTTATGTACACATCAAGATCTAAGTAATTTTCTTTCATTCTTTTTATCCTGTAGATCGCCAGTACCTACTGCAACATCTTTCCTCCCTACACAGCGACTCCAGCTTGGGAGGGCAGGGCTAAGGTTGTCACAGCTTTCCCTGTGGTGTCTGCCTGCCAAGTACAGCTCTGGAGTTAGCCGTGGGGTGTGAGGTGAGAAAGAGATTGCATGGTCTGGTTTTTCATTCACTGGGGCAGATGATTTGCCCACAGTTTGGGCATGCTACCCTCAATGGTGCTGCGGCCAGTAGACCACCCGCTACTGCTGTTGCATCGTGCTTCCATCCCAACCTGACCCGGGGGCATTGGGTTGGGAACTTCCCAAAAACCTCCCCAAACCTGTTTTTAATAGAAGCTCTCCAACAATAATTTGGCATTGGTTTTTGGTGGTGTTTTTTTCTTTTTTGTTTTTCTTTTTTTCTGCAACTTCAGCCTTGAATATGCCCCTCAGCAAGGTACCTAGAGCAAATTTAGATTAGTGACAGAGACAGGACTGTTTGAACTGACTTTCTGCCATGATTAGATGCAAATGTGCTTTCCACTTCTGCTGGGATTTTCATTGGCCTTGATGTAGTAGATCACTCAGAGTTTCAACTTGCTATGGAAGTTTGGAGACCACAGGAGATTGACTCAGTTTAGTTACATGGGCCCATGTTCTAGATTCCTTTTCTGTCTTTTTTTTTTTTTTTAAATCAATATTTCTGACCTAATGTGTTCGTTTCTTTGCTTTTGTAGATTTTCTCCGGAGGCTGCCTCAAGGCGAGGGCTGAGTACTGCAGAGATGAATGCAGTAGAAGCTATTCATAGAGCAGTAGAATTTAATCCACATGTGCCAAAAGTGAGTATGGAGAAAGCGTTGTAGCTTTAACACTGCTGAGCACCTAACTCCTGGTTTCTGTGTTAGACTAAATGAGAGATGTTGTGGAAAGGGGAGCAGAAAATGGGAAGGGAAAGAATCTGATAGTATGCACATTTTTTTCAACTGGTATTTTGCATTCGGTGTCTTCCGCTCCTGACCATGCAACTTAAAATTTGAACTGAAATGAGTCCTCTGTGTGAGCAAGAATTACATGGTGGATTGTGGTAGTAGGCACCACCAAATGCCGCGCTGCAGGACAGAACCATACATAAAGACAGATTATTATTTACAAAATAGCCATTAAAGAGCTTCTAGTTCAAAATAGTATTTTTTATTTGTTTTGATGATTACAGGTAAGAGTATGTTTTTGGCATACTCTACAAAGGAACCTGTGTTTGGTATCTATGGTACGCTTCATATAAGTTGCATTAGTAATTCCTTATGCAGCACCCTGTCATTAAGTTCTGAGAATGCAAAGCTCAGAGTTGAAGAATTGCTAAGAACTACAAAGTAGGAAAAGGGATTTATGTTCTAATTACCTAATCCCCTCTCCAGATATGTACCTCAGCAGTAAGAATCTTGCCCAGGGGCTACTAAACGCTAATATATTTTATTATTTCATCACTTGATACTCAGTATTGCAATCTCTAAGTTCATTGTAAAGGCATACTGGAGGCAGATGCTTTTTGGCCCATGGAGATCTGCCTCTGAACTTTACCCCACAAACCTTTGGATCAGTATTGCTCTTTGAAGGCAGGCAGCCTCTACTGGAGAGCAGAAGGCTGGTGCATGTTAGTGGAGGGAGCCCATTCATTAGGTACAGCTGAACACCAGGTCTGGTCAGGATATAGCCAAAACCTATCCTGTATGTACACAGGGATTGCAGAAAGTTAATTCTAATGCATTGCAGGAATTAAATATTTTCTCCGTGAGCTATGTCTGTTATGCCAACCACTAAATAGCATGGCTTAGCTATCTGAAGGTTAGGCTGTTTAATAAAATCATCTAGACTTCCTCTACAGGCAGTGGAAAGAAGCAACTGTCTTAGACATCTCTAGACAGACTTGCCCTCCGAGGTGCCTGTTTCTACATTGACTATGAAAGGAGCAACTATTTTCCAGTAAAAGCCTGATTTTTAGACAAGAAGATTTAGATGGGATGAGTCTCTTTGTATTATTAGACGATCTTCTATTTTTCTGCTGAGCTGTAAAATGAAAATACCAAATGAAGTTTGATTCGAGGACTGCTTCTCCAGAACTCTGTTTACTTTCTTCCCTTCCAATGGTTCTTGTATCAACACAACCATTAGTGTTTCTCTTCTGCCTGCTTGCCTGTTTAACTGTGTCCCAGTCCTCTTCTGGGTGAACCTTTCTGAGTGTTTTACGGAAGCCCAGCTCTGCTTGCTCTCTAAAAAATTTGGTATTTTGCCAAGAAAGATGACTAGTTCAGCCTGTCACAACCAATCCTTGGGAGTCTCTTCTATTTTCCTTACTTACCTCCATGCTTTTGATAATTATTTCCATCAAAATATTTTTAACAGTTTTCATACTAATGATTCCATATTAGTACATATAATTTCCCTCCTCTTTAAATGGATGACATTGCTTTTACTTCTCTCATCACTGGATCACTCGATTCTGAGTGGGGATTTTTTTGCTCAGAGGCAGTTGTGTTAGCCTGGCTGTTTTTGGAACTGATTTGTTCACTGCTTGGGAACAGAGAGAACTGGCTGCAGTGGCCTCTATGCTCCTAGTGTCCATCCTGCTAGTGTCCATCCTGCTCTGCACTGTCGTGAAACTTGAGGTTGTCTTCATTTACTATGGTTTTGCTTGTTTTTTTTCTGTTTATGCTTAAGGGCTCACTCTTCTTTGATTTGACTTCCCTTGCGAAAGCTACTTTACTGTAAGTTGTGGCAGATGCTCGATAACCTCTGCACTTCCAGACCTTCAAGATCCTGCTTTTCCTGTAGATCAGTACTTCATTCACTGCTTGTGACCTCTTTCTCACTGGCCAGCTTCTGTTTAGGCAGTTGGTTAGTACAAGGCTGAATCTTCTTTCTGACGAGTATCCCCGTGTGTGAAATACAGATTTCGTGTTATTTTCGGTACTTTTGATTAAGTAATTTCTCGCTTAAGTTCCTGAGCTTCTCACTCAGTTCACATTGTTAATCGATTCCCTCAGTTTTACAAAGTCTATCATCTTGAAATTGAAAACCTTTGTGAAACATATAAATTAACAGGATAACAAGGTAGCAGCGGGAGCAGAGTCTAGGTGGTTTTAGTTCATATTTTAACATTAAAACAGTGTAGCCTAATGCAGATTAATATGCAGCACTGCTGATTTCACGCTCGTTCTTCCTGCAATTAGCTAAAGGATATATTTTTGGTTAGAATTTTATGCACAGTATGGATATTACACTTTAATTTCTACTCAATTATGATTGAAGTCATATCCAATTTGTTCTTAATGAAATGGAGATTAGTTTTAGGAAGCAGCATCACAAAAAGTCTAACGGTGCCACAAAACTAATATATCTTCAGAGCTTCCTTTGGATTTAAACACTAATGAGCCTCTTATTCAGACCAAGGAAGAAATAAATTAGAAAGGTGACAGATTATTTAAGACATTTGCAAAGTTCTCAGCAGAAGCCTTGAAAGCAGGGAACTATTAAAGAGAAGAAACAAATGGTTAGATGTATTTCTGTTTTTTCTCAAAAGGAAATTTTACTATTTTCAGTGCAAATAATTAGAATTATGACATAAAAAAGATTACTACTGGATATGCATTTTAAGACATTTAGCTGGAAATAGCAGATTTGTGCTAATGAGATACTGAGACAAAGAGAATGCAGGGAACACACTCTGAACGTGCTGAGAGATGCTGCTGAGCTGAATTTAGCAAAAAAGGGAAACTGTGTCTCCCGTTGTGACCTGTTGCAAGTTTGTGGAAAACAACCATGGGATTCTTCAGACACTGCTGATTTTTCCCTGGGAGATTATAGCCAGATTTTTGAGAACATTTCAATGAGAATTTAATTCCCAGAGATCAGTCCATTAAGCCTCGACCATAGGTGATAAATTCTTATTGCTTTTGGAATGCACTGGAGTCAAGATGTGACACGTGCAGGTACCAGAATTTGGTTTAAGTGAACGAAAGCAATGCAGAGCTCGGAGGAGCCTGCCAAATCTCTCTGGGAAACTGGGCAGTTCACCTGGCTGTGCTGTTTCTGGGCAAGACCAGCTCAGCTGGGTCAGCTGTGATCTCCCTGGCTGCAGGAAACCACTGTCAAACTGTTTAAGACTTTTCATTCTGAAGATATCGTAGGATCATAGAATTACTTAGTTTGGAAGGGACCTTAAAGATCATCTAATCTAACCTCCCTGCCATGGGAGGTTGGATCAGAGGAGGTTATTTTACTCATAAAAACATTTCTGTGCTTGAAAGTGGCTTAATTTTTTAAGCTGTACCAGAAAATATCTGTTAAAAGATATTACATCTACCCGCAGTTTATGGTTTTCATATTATTGAAACAACTCAGCTACAGCAAATTGCACCTTTATACTTTAGCAGAGGTTGCCTGTTTAAAAAAAAAAAAAAGTGCGTCACCAGGCAGAATGTTTTCAGAATTCTTTTCAGTAAAGGAAAATACAACCAGTAGCGGACTGAAGTCAGCAGTACAGCAGGGAAGAGAACAAAGCAAAGAGCTGTGAATTTCACTGGGAAAAGAAGCTGCAGATTCTATTGCTTGTTTGTGAAGATTTTTCTGATTTTTTTTCAACAATCTTTGTCTTAAATGAGATTCTATGAACTGGTATCCCTTTGTTTTAGTGTAGCACCATGCCCTGTGGAGTTTCGGTCTCAAGGAAATGTGTTGACGCTATCTGACAACGTGCTGCTCAAAAATTTAGTAGTTGGGGTATCGCTGTAATTCCAGAAGTTTTTTTATTGAATAGAGAGTACTATCTCCTGTGATGTAGAGGGTACAGAATTTGTGGAGGGAGTGGTAAAAAATGTATATATGTATCCACAAACGCAAGTCTTTGTCAGTATTATTTATATGTTGTGCTTGGAGCTTCCCCACTTATATGTAATGCAGCTATCCCAAGCTGATGCTGATAAAGTACAACAGCTGTTTTGGGGGCTTTCCTGAATTTTCTGAACCAACTGGCAAGGCTCACTCCCTGCACTCAATCTCCTCTTGAAAAGTTCCCCCCACCACCACTTTTTCTGTGATCTGTGAGACACAATGCAGCCAAAATCAGCCTGGCAGCAGCAGAGCATCATCAGCCCCAAACCTTGCCCACAGTGTGGTTTTTCCCAGTTGCTCCCATGCTAGAGTAGTTGAGGCTCAAGTTATCTTCCTGAAGGCTTTAATTTTTTCATGTCTTTCTATATTCCCTTGAACCCATTAGCTATGGATTAGTTCATAGGAATTAACTGTGAATATGCACACACACATGATTTAGTGCAGGTGGGCAAACTGAGCGAAGACACAAACTTGTCAGATTTTTTTGGCAGCTCTAAAGGCTCCTGCTGAGACCCTTTCCTCCAGGGCTCTCCACCGATGCTGCCCTGCCTAAGGCTGTGACCAAGAACTGGGCAAGGCAGGTCCCAGTAGTGATGGCATCCCCTCTGCTATTTGGCAGAGTCAAAGGGAGGAGAAAACAGGTGATGGTCCATCCATCCGATTGTTAAAAATGAGTCCAAAGTGTGCTCTGCACACAGTTACATGGGTTTGCTATGTAAACCAGGAACTGGTTAGAGAGAGTACCTGCTGATATTTGCTGCATTTGAACTGGACAACCTAAATAGTGATATTACTTTAAGAAATGCCAATTTTGTGTGCAGACAGTTCTTAAAAGGATGTAACAAACCTTTGACTTAAACACTTTTAAAGCTTTATCTGTTCTCCATTTTATCTCTTCTTATTTCTTTCTTATTTATTTTAATATTTTTAATAAGAACTGTGTCTGTCTTTTTGCTTGTGTGGATTCTAGTAAGTTGTAGTTGCTAATAGAAACAAATAATGCAAACAAATTCATATACCCGATGGGAAATAAGTCTGTTCCGCACACCCCATGATATTACGGAGAAACTATTCCAGACATGTTTAAGAGAGTTTTTAACTGTTCAGTGGGATGGTGATTTGTTTTTGTATCTCCAGCAAAAAGGCCAAACTTCTTAATTACCGTCAATCCAATGAAAACTTGTAAGGTGACCTAAAAGTGGCTTCTCTGGGCATGTAGAAACCAGTATTTTGGAGCTGTTTTAGGCTGATGCTGATCATCCCACTGGGAGGAGGAGAGTTTCTGTTCAAACAATGTTAAATTCTCATATTCTAGCCTGGAGGGCCGTCACAGGTGCAGGAGTGACTATTGCCTGTTTGCAGCCTGAGCTGTAATTTCAGAGGCAAATTGCACAACTGAGGGAAAGAAGGAAACCTGCCTGAGACAGGTTGATTTATTTTACGAAAGGGCACTGAAGTAGCTCATTAATGTGGAATGTTAAAAGCCCTCCCAGCAGAGGAGAATTGGTAGCCAGAGTGCTGTCAATATTATGAAATAAATAATGGATATTTAATCAGTTCAAGGAAGAGAAATATCAACTCCACCATGTTACACTTCATGTGTACAAGGTTCACTGTCATCCTCCAGATGCTCGGTGAAAGGTGTTTTCACAATGTGTACGGAATGGCTGTAGCTGAGGAATATCTGTTACCATGTTTACTGAAAGGGTTGTTGGGCATTGGAACAGGCTGCCCAGGGAGGTGGTTGAGTCACCGTCCCTGGAGGTGTTTAAGTGAAAGGTAGATGTTGTTCTGAGGGCCATGGTTTAGTGCTATTCATAGCGCTAGGACAAAGGTTGGACTCAGTGATCTTGAAGGTCTCTTCCAGCTGAAAGTGTTCTATGATTCTATGATGTCATGTTAACCAGCCCAGAAGCCCTCTGTGGAAGCCCATGAAAAATGCTGTTACCCTTACTGTAACTCCTGAAATACAGGGTTTTGACAGCAAAAAAGTTTGGAGTGAGAGAAGAGAGAGACCACAACAACTGAAAAAAGAAAACCAGAAAAATCTAAGCTAAAACAATGCAGTAGAGAAGGGCTGATTGAGCCATCTGTTGATGACAGAAATAATTTGGCAATTTTAGTATCCACTCATAACTTAAGACTGGGTCATTCTGGCTGAAATTTTCTAGACTGTCTGTTCCGAGCTGATTCCTTTTTTAAAGGAATGTGATAACCGCAGATGGCAGCAACGTGCTCTTTCCTCTTCTAGTTAAACTTCTTCATTTGTCACTGAAAAACAAATGCAGTCAGAGATGTGCTGGGCTTGCCGTCTCCAGTTCCTCCATGATGGGTTTCTTATTTAGCCTTAGTTTCTTATTTAGCCTGTTACTTGGCTCTTCTTCGGAAGTGGAACCACGCTTGAGTTCAGAGCCCTGTCAGGATGACAGAGGACTCCCATCGTCCCTGTAAATTTGAAGTATTGAAAAGGTGATGAAGTTTTAATACTTGTTGTAAAGTTTGTGGTTGAATCTGAGAGGATGCCAGTGTATTAGGAGCTACAGGTAATAGAGAATCTGACAAGGGATATAGGTTGTTCTTTGTAAAGCCAGGTGGAGTTCATACTTGTATGAATTTTAGTGGTATGGTAGGATCTTGTGTCCGTATTAGGCTTGTAGTAACAAGGGCTGTGCTCTGGACTGAGGTCTTGGAAACGTTGAGATATAAGTAATGAGATTCCCATCCCAAAATCTTTGGTGGCTGAAGAGAAGATTGTACCTGTCTAGTGTAGTGTCTTTAATTAAGTGTGATAGCAGCCTCTTGGAAACTACAATCAGATGTCTTTGGCTGATTTTTTTCCAAGAGCTGGAGATATTTGTTGCATGCAGAAGTCCACCAGGACTGTGATTCACACATTATATGGGCAGCATGAGGACTGTAGCTTATTGGATAGTTTTGGAAGGAAGATTTTCTCATTTCATTTCATTTCACTGGAATTTGTTTGCTTGCTCAAACCAAAATGTTTCAGGGACCATGTTGATTTCATGCACAGTGTGCTAGAAACCCAGCAGATTACTGGGACTCGAGTCCTGCCTGTCAAATACCTGGATGCCAGTAGCCCACAGTTACGAAAGATGGCTGCCCTTGGCTGCGTTATCTCCAAGTAGACCCTGAGCCCTGTCAGCAAAACCTCCAGGAACCTGAATACCCTCTGGGGTCTGGAATTCTCCTTGAAAATACAGCAGTGCACAAATAGGTATGATATTCTAGGACATCAAGACCATCCTAATTGTCATGGACAGTCATATCTCTCCTTCCGAATAATCAAGCCCTACCTACAGCTGGGTACCCTTTTGGTACCCGTTAGTCCTGTTTAGAGAAGTTAAACAGATGGAAGCCTTCAAGTGCTCTCTTACAAAGCAGACTTGCCATTTCTTTGATTAGCTCTATTCCATACTTGTAGAATTTGATCTTTATGTTCCTGAAAGTGCCCGATGAGAAGTGTACAGAGTGTTCCAGGCGAGGTCTCGCTGGGGCTGTGTACAATTAGCGTTCCTGCTGGAAATGCCTCCAGAATAAATTCATTGACAGCTTGCATGCCCAAAAGGTGTGGCTGACCTTTGGGCATAAAAAAAAAAACTATTATGAGGCCCAAATGAGGCTTGAGCCATCCATCAACTTTGTGTGTGGGTCGTCTTGAATATCACCAAACCAGATTGGGGACTTTCTGTTTAGGAAAGTAGCTGTGACAAAGAGGGAGGAGCGTTGCACATTTTTGATCTGAGGAACTTTTTAAAAATAGGTTTTTTTCTTTCTGGAACTGAGAAAAATGCAGACTGGAAAGTCGACACAACTGAGGACTAAGAATGACTTGCAAGCGTCAAGACACAGTATTTCTGCTTGATTTTCTTCTGATCACTGATAAATAATACATAAGAATCAAAATAATATGTTTTCATCTCAACTCTTCTAGAAATAGGACATTCCTTCTTTTTTTTTTCTTTTCCAACAAATAGAGACATGACTTTGGGTTTGGGTGGGTTTTTCTTTCTTTGATTGAAATATTTAATTAGTGGGAACTTACTTTCTCATTTATTTTTGCAAAAAAAGCCCAAATGAAAATAAGAGTTATATTCTAAATTAACAAAACAGAAACCTGCAGGTTTTGCAGCTGTATTCCTTTCTGCTCAACAGATAGAAATATAATGTGTGTTTTAAAAGGGTGGAACATTCATTAGGGCAGTGAATAAGAATGTTTGCTGTATCTCTGTAAGCCTGGCAGCTCCTTCCCTCTTGTCAGCTCTTTATTCTCTCTGTCACTCTTAATCCCCTGTCCCACCTACTAAATTGCAGCTTCCTTCATTAATCCACCTTCTCTGCAGCTCTTTCAGGTTTTTCTGAAAGGCTTTAGAGCAAATCCAAGTATCTCACTTATTGCTCCTGCTGCTAATTCTGTTTCTCCTCCTTTAATACTGTAACCAGCATCAGAAACCCATGTGATTTTCCTTTCCTCTTTGAAGTATGAATCTGTTTCCCAGGGCTGACAGTTCTCTGCTTTGATCACAGTCTCTTCAAATCCTTTATCTGTTTGCTAGCTCATTCCAGGCTCCTTCAAGCAAAGGGGTGACCAGCTCTAGAGCGTCCTTCCCAACGTCATGCAGTTGGTGCCCATTTCCCTCTGGCCTTTCCTCTTCCTTTCCCCAGGATCAGTTTTCAGTTCTCCTCTATTTCTTTTGCTCTCTTTTCCACACCAGCTCATCCCGTTCACAGAAGTCAGCGTTTAACGGGGGCTGTGGAAGGCTCCCACCACCCATGCCTCTGTCTCACCCAGCTTGTCTGGTTGCCTTCTTGTGGGTGCCTGTGCTGGGATGTTGTCGGTCCCGAGGTTCCTGCTGTCCTCCCTCTTCCAGAGCAGTATGTAGGCACAGGATGAAATGGAGGAGCTGCACACTCACTCTCCTTTTGCCAACAGTTCATCATAACTTTCCTTTCCAAACCTTGTGTTAGGGCCTTGCAGTCTACCTCTTGACTCACCTGCCACCCTTTGGGTTAACTTAATAGTCTGGTGGGGAGAACATTTTATCTTGAGCATCCTGGAAGAGAGCGACAGTTTCCCTGTGGGGTTGAAGAGCTGTCAGTGCACATCTGGGAAACACTGCACTTCTCAGGGATCTGACTAATAGGAGTTGATTTGGGAGCCTGTGATTTCGGTTATTTTTCCCTGTGAAGCACGCCAACGAGGGGTATATCTTTCCTCTCCACCGTATCTTTCCCCTCCACTAACTGGAATGTGGTAACACCGGTGATGAGATAATGTCTGCTGAACTGGCAGTGGTCTAGCTCATGGGCTGGGAAAGGAGGAAAAATCAGCAGCTTGAATAATGTCCAGGACCTCTGTCTTCTCCTGTGGCATAAACCCTCTGTGTGTTTCATCTGCTTCCGTTATAGGGAATTCAGTAGGGGGGGAAACTGTGGGTTTAGTCAGTGGTTCTTTCTATTTTCATGCCATTTGCAATAACTATTTCAAGTGGCAAGCGTAAACATCCAGTACCTTTTTTTTCCTGGAAATCAGGTACATTTTGTAACTTTTTTCACTTTGTGACTTATTGGTGGCTACTTGGGTGGCTGCCGACCTTGCCTATTGATAGACCTGGCAACTGGTTGATGGCAACGCAGGGAAGCAACCCATGTGCAGACTATGAGACTTGTGTTTTCCTTATAGAAATACTATGTACGTCAAACTACTTAATGTCTTCATTTCATTATAAACAATTTTAATTAAAAAGCTTTTGTAATTAGTTCTGCTTTGAGCCCTTTTTTCAATCTCCTTTGGTAAGAGAGAGATCTCATTTTGAAGTTCTCTGTAGGCCCCCTACTACAGCTGAAGAGCAGAACAGTAACCATCTGTCAGCATATCTTCTTAGTCTTTGGGAGTAATTCAGTAATTAACTTCAAGTGCAGTTGGCAGTGTTACACATTTCATGAAACAGTTATGAAGGAAAGTACTTCAGGAAAATAGACCTTTCAGTGTGCATCGTAGAGTTGCAGGCAGCTTTTTGTGTGTGTTTTTTTTTTATTACCTTTGAAATAATTGTGCTCTGCTTTTTTATTGCAGTACTTACTAGAAATGAAAAGCTTAATTCTGCCCCCTGAACATATTCTGAAGAGAGGGGACAGTGAAGCAATAGCATATGCTTTCTTTCATCTTCAACACTGGAAAAGAGTAGAGGGGGCATTGAATCTCTTACACTGTACATGGGAAGGCAGTAAGTAATTCTCTTTCTTACAAAGAAGCTAATCAAATGTTATTATTGACTGTCATGAGAAAATAATAGTTATTTGTGAAGTACAGTATGTGGAAATTTTGGAGGTCAGTTATATCCTTACCAGCATTGAAATACTGGAAATTCAAACTGAAAATACAAACTTCATTTAATGAGAAGAAGGGTTCTGAAGTCTTGGATTGTGTTCTCTGTGTAATACTGAACAAAATTTCCCATCTTTGATACATATTTTCTTACTTGTGGATAAGGGGATGATAATTTACCTTCCTCACTCCGGAGCTGTAGAGATTTGTTTATCATTATTTGAATGAACAGTTTTAATCTGAAAGAGGGTGGATTTAGATTAGACATAAGGAAGAAATTCTTGACAGCAAGGGTGGTGAGACACTGTCCAGAGAAATGATGGATGTTCTAACATTGGAAGTTTTCAAAGTCAGGTTGGATGGGGCTTCGAGCAGTCTCATCTAGTGAAAGATATCCCTGCTTGCATCGGGGGAGTTGAACTGTTGGACTAGATGATCTTCAGAGGTGTCTTGTGACCCAAACTATGATTCTATGAATGCTTTGATATTGGGAAACTAGGAAGATGCCTTACAGGCAGATAAATATTAATGTATAGTATAAACCTATACAGTATGTTATGACTTTTTTTAAACCAACAAACTGGAGTGAGTTGGGTGGAGGATTACTAGGATGCATAGAGGACTGGAATATGTGACATAAGAAAAGATGTGGAGGGAGCTGGTTTCATTCAACTTTGAATAGACTTCTGGTAGGTAAAGGAGAGATCCAGTTGCTGTCTTCCACCACGCAACAGAGGGATGATAGGGAAGACAGAGTCAGAATCTCCACAGAACAGCACAGTGGGAAGACAAGAAGTGATACACACAAATTGAAACAAGAAATTTAATCGCAACATAAGAAAAATATTTTCAGAATGAGAGTGGCGATACATTGAAACAGGTTGCTGATAGGTTGTGGGATCTCCATCCTCAGAAGATACTCAGAGCTCACCTGGACTTTGCTCTGAGAAACCAGACCTAACTTGGAAGATGACCGTGCTTTGAGTAGGAGGTTGGAGTATATGACCTCCACAAGTCATATACTAACCTTCTAACCTGTCTTATCCTGCTTTTGAGATGTAGGGGGTTTTTTTCATGTTGCAGAGAATTAAAACGTGCTGTTCATAATCAGCTTTTATTGGCTTTTTTAGGGCAGATTTTTCTTTATGTAATCTAGTTCCCATTTTCTGCTCTGCTTTGTTCCATTCTCTCTTTATATGTTATTATACCACATTCTCTTTTTTTTTTTTTTTTTACTGTTCTCACTTAGCTTTGCTGGAAAAACAATTTTGTCACCATGTTAATTCCTAGAGAAATGCCCTTAATGCCTCCATGGTAAAAGTGACCTTCTGTCTCATTCACTGTTATCAAATGGCCTAGACTTGCCTCATTTGCAGTGTAGGCTCCCTGAGGAAGCAATGGCTTTGTTTTCTGGGGGTATAGAACACCTTGGTCAGCCATGCATACCATTGCCACCTGAGGTTTGCTCTGCTGCCTTATTCTGTCCTGTCTGGTAGCTCTTTCCTGTCATTTCTCCCAGTCTATTATTTTCTCCATCACAGCCTCCTTCCCAGTGGCTTCTTTTCAGTGGTTTGCTTTTACATAGTGTTTCTTCTCTTCCAGACGCTTGCAAGAGTCCTTTGGCCCAAGGCTTGTTAACCTATCATTATGTAGCAGTATTTTGCAGGGAATCCTGAACAGATTTTCTTTTGATTTGTCAGGCTGGGGAGTCCCTGCGGGGCTGTTTCCAAGGCCCAGCTTTTGGCACAGGAAGCTGGCTGCTTAGGAAATCTGGTAATATGTGCCTGAAGGCAGTGTAGGGCATTCCCATTCAACCACGTTAACTGATCTGAGTATGTAATTTATTACCTAATATTTGGTTAATAGCCTGTAAAGATGTAAATGAGTATTGTTGCATAACCTCCAAAGAAAAATCTACTCATTTTGCATAGGAATTTCAGAGGTGAACAGTACACCAGTCCTCAAGAATGTTGTTCCGATTTTGCTCATGCAGAAAGACTCCCGTGGGTTTTAATGGTTTCATCAGTATCTTGTCCAATAATCATTGGTCTATATCTTACTCTGGGTAATACTCTTTATGGATTTAGTGAACTATTTATGTCACTCTTACATCCTTTACTTGCAAACGGTTTCCTTGGCGTCTCTGCACAAAACCAGTGGAAATATGACAGAGAAATTAAATTTAATTAAATATTAATTCTAACCAACAGTCTACATACAGTGCAAAGTTAGTTGCCCTCTCTTTCTTTCTAGGTATCTATGTACTTGCATGTCTTTAAAGTGTACCATTCTGTCAATGTGCTTAAATAACCACAGGTCTCCCTTCAGTAGCTTGTATGGAGGAGTTTAATGCCACATATATACAATATTTGGTTCTGACCGTGTGGGAGTTGGACAGAAATAAGTAGATTAAGTCAGTAACTTTAGGGGGACATTTTGAATGTTTATGAGGAGAATAAGGTAGCTCCTAATTAAGAGAGCCTCTAACAAAATTTGTGCAGAAATGTCTCTCTAATAATGTAGACTCCAAAATTCTCACAGAATGGTTTCCTAAATTGCATTCAACAGCTGAGAAAAGTGAGGTTATAAAAATAAAGATCATCATCGAACTGGAATGTTGGTTTTTTCATACTCTGTCTTCATTTGATTAGTCAAAGTACAGTTTTATTCATAGTAGAGCTAAAAAAGCCCAAGTGGCACCACGTGAAACTTTGCTCTGGATTTGGTCCAGGTGTACTGTATGGAAGGTTTGTAGCTTCAGAATTTCAAAAGAGCCTCGAGGTGTGTGTTCATCACCATCAGTTTCTAACTATGTGTCACGTTTCCATGAAGAAATAAAACCTGGGCATTCTCAAATGCTGCAATGGCTCTTAGGACGAGCACACGGTTGAGTAGCAAACTGCCTCTGTGCTACCTGACTTGATTAATGTGAAATAGGATCAGATAATATTGTGCAAGTAAAGCAGAGAAGTACCTCCATAAACACAAAATGATACAGATGAGCCACAGCACTTTCCTCACTGGCCGATAACATTGCTAAATAAACTGTTTTGCTGTAAACATTCCATATTTGATCTCACATTGAAGATGACTGTTTAAATTCAGCAAAATCTATTCAGACATTTTGCACTAGTTTTGTAAAAGCAACATCTTTGCTATCCCTTTTTATTTTGATTAGAATCTTAATACTGTAGGGTAAGGAGGAAGAGTCTTGAGTGACTGTTTAAATATTAAGCCAGATTGGAATGAAAACCTTGTGTTAGTGATTTTGAAGTATTGAACATCCCTCCACATATGGTGTTGTACAGACATTCAAGTTTGTTGCATGCAAAGATCATACAAGGCTTGGATTATTGTATTTGTTCTTGGCTTTTTGGGGTGCTATGGAAAGGGGGGGTTTAGTACTGCCAGAGATGGTTGGTTTACAATCTTCGAGGAGTTCTGCAATCTTTACTATTGCTTAGAAATCAAGAAATCTAGAATCTAGGAAAAATACACTCATATAATTGCAAAAAAAAGTACAGCTTGCTTACATTATTTCAAATACAGTATGCACAATTGAAAATATTGGAGTACTGTGTGTTTTAAACCCATTCCTCAGTCACCTTGTGAGCGAGAGATAATGGAGTGTTATCGTGTGGCGGTGGGCTGTACCTAACATCCAAAATGTACAGTGCTTCTGGGACGTATGTTGAGGAAAATATTGCTTCAGTGACTGGTGTTCTTAGGAGTAGTGAGAATAACACGCTGATGACATTTTAACAGTGAGAATAACGTATAGGATAATGGAAAAGGATGCCTTGATTGCAAAGCTATAATTCAGTCAAGTCTTCTGATGTTTCCATAAACCACACTCAGATGGCCGATGACATCGTCGCCCATCCAGATTTAGTAATCCATTTCCCTCTCCCTCTGTTATTATCTTCAATTTCAAAAATGCCTAAGAGTATGTACGATTTAATCCATGATCTGAAGATTTATATTGGGAGCTTGACTTGATCTGCTGCGTTCTAAAAAAATGCCTGTGAGGAACCTGGTGTTCATAATTCAGTATTAATCTTTGATTGCCAAATGTAAAATGAAAACATGACTGTGTTGGAAAACTGGTTCTCTGGGCTTGAGCTGTCAATGTTACCTGGCTTGCTGGAGTGCGACAAGAAAAAAGTAGGGTACTTTCCTCCATGCAAAACTTTTATTATGCTCGATGCACAGAGATTGACAGTATTGGCTTGAATTCACAAGCTTAGTTGGTCATTTTTGTAGGCTATACATGTTATGTCAGATCCATTTCTTTCCCTTGAACTTTAAAAACTCTGCAACTTAAAAGACTAAAACAAAATACGCAAATTCAGCTATGGAATTGTAAGTACAATGCGTTCTAATCATGCAAACATTTATGTATCTACTTGTAATGTGATCTCACTTTACACTCGTGAACCTTCTCCCAAGATAAAAACGAGACAGAAGTGTTTGCAGCATTAAAAGCTAAGTGTAGATTTATATTTTGGCATTTCATTAAGTAATTTATATGCTGTTTGCAACCAAATGTAAATGTTATGCTTTGTCTGTGTTTGATTTTCAAAATTAAAAATAAATATATATATATGTCCCTTGACTGCCACACTCACAATAACTTGCGCATGGTCTTATTTTTTTTTTTCAGCTTTCAGAATGATCCCCTATCCACTGGAAAAAGGACATCTTTTCTACCCTTACCCTATTTGTACAGAAACTGCAGATAGAGAGCTACTACCATGTATGTTCAGCTTTTCTCTTCTCATCACTAACATCAAAGAATCATTTACCTGAGCCTTGCAGCACTGATCTCCCATCGATGCCTCTCAAATTGAATACACTGGATTAGAATAATTGGGTTGACAGGAAGTGTCTGGAGCTCCCGTGATGATTTAAGAGGCAGCTCCCAGCTGTAGTTCATAACAGTCCGCTATCTTTAGAGCTAATTGTCAGTGTGGGGATGGAGAGAGAGATTACTGAAGAGGTATGAATCAGTTAGATCTTGCTGTTCTGTCTTGCAAAGACACTGGAAAATACATCTTATCTTTCATCTGGGATAACATCAAACGAAAGGCACGGTGGCACAGCCTTTTTCGTCTTCTGTAGGCACACTAGCTGCTTAACCTCCAAGGCAAGATGAAATCTGCTTGAGGACAGCTGGATTACTAACATGGCTGTTATTCTGCCAGGTTATGATGACATTTTCTGAAAAGCAGTCTCAAACAGCTACTGTGAAGAGCTTGATATGAAATTACCTTGGTTATTTATTATATATGTTTACTGCCTGTATTAGCAAAGTGCCAACAGTGTTCCCTGTGCTCTGTGAGATACAGACAGAGTCAGATCTAGTCAAGAAACGTTACAGTCCAAGCCAATGAGCCTCGTCACAGTGCACACAGGGAAGCACAGGAATGCAGAGGAAGAGCCGAAGCAGCCCGTCTTGCAAACAGTTGTGCTTCACTCCCACGTGTTTTCTCACCGTGGGACTTTGTGTGAGCATGAATGGAACATACACGCACGCAGAGAGGTTTCCTGGGTCGGGACAAAAGGAGGCAGATAAAGAAAAGAGAGTCTTCTCTCACCTTCTCTGTACTGAAGAAGGAATAAAGATAAATCTGTTCTGGAAAAAAGTAAAACGTATCCCGATTCTGCTGTGAAGACTGGTTTTGAGAGCATTTGCTCTCTTTCTAGTCTTCCGTTCAGAATCTCTGTGGTTTGGGCTGAAAAATATGTTGCCACTTTTTATAAGCCTATGTGAGTAATCATTAGGTGAGAATAATACAGTGAAAATCCACTCATTGCAGGTCTCCTTCACAGTACGTTCTCGCTGATATTACACAGAAACCCTTGGCAACTGCCAGTATCTCCCCACCCCATTATAATCACCCTAATTGTAACAGCACCTCTTAGAGCACTCTGCTTGCTTTACTCAGAGGGATGCTGAGCTGGGGAGGGTGGAGTGTCAGGAGATTTAGGAATGCCAAAGTCATGCAGAATAGCTCAGTGTTCTCTTTTTAGATGCAAAACTACTTGTTCTTGTCAAATGTTAGAAGCGAGGGACTCTTTAACAGCTTATGCAGACGGTCGTGTTCTGCTCTGGCAGTTCTGGGAAATGCCTTTCACTGCAAAATCCCTTGGGATTGAGCAGGGAAGGGTTTAACATACCATGACAGACACAGGTCAGTTAAAGGGGGTTTTTACATACCTGTCCACACGCATTAATGACGTGTGTTTTAAAGGAGAGTCAGCTGGAATTATATCAGAACACTAAGAGCTGACAGGTTATCCGAATCAAAAATATCAACCACAAAGACTTTTGCCATGGTTGGATAACAGACCGGAACAGATTTGAGCCTGTGTCAAAAGAGAGTGCAAAAAAATAAACACAAGAAATCTTAGAAAACTCATGACCTGGTATATCCCAATCTCTAAATTTAATTTAAATCAAAGAGAGGTTACAAATTATCTGTGTTTTCCTTTTAAAACTGATTGAGTTAGCAGACCCCAAAATCATACATATTTTTAGTTTCTAGTATTTTAATTTAAACTCTTACAAATTCTTGCTGTTGGTTTTGGAAACCACTCCACTCTGGATGGACGCAGTCAAGAATATTGTCCTGCCACTGTTGGATTACCCTGTGCTTACGCTGTCTGCAAGTACAATGAGATGAGAGCTGATCACTGAAGGAGAGCAAGCAGACAGAATGGAAGAGTAACATTTTGTGTGTGTGAATAGTCATAGGATTTGTGTATATGGTAAGCCTTGAAGTTGGTCCTGTATGAGGAAAAAAGTTTCCCAGTTAGCATTGATCGTGATTGTAGCTCCAAAATGTGAGCTGAATGAGTGAAGCTAAGATAAAGACAGATAAAGAGCCCACCAGACCTTTTGCCAAGCCAGCGAAATGTTCACCTTGAATCTGAGTCACGATAAAAGTTTATTCTTCCAGAAAAATATACATTGTCCTCTTCTGACCCTTTTAGCTTTCTCAGTGCTGCTTTGTTCAAGGCCCAGTGAGTGATTTTTCATACTAGAATCACGGAAATTTCTGTGTTTATTTTTGTGTGTACTAACAAATACCTTAAAAAATCACTGTTAATTTAAATTCCAGGTTTTGATGCTTTAAAATATTGTTGTACTAAGTATACAGAGAATTCTGAAAATCAGAATTTAAAGTACGTGTTTATGTGTCCTCCTTTTAGGATAATGTTTCTTGGTTGTGCAGATTAAACACTCAGAATTTACTGGTACAAAGGCACTTGTTTTACAGCTTGCTTAAGCCGACCTACAACCACACTTCTGGACAGCTGGTCCCACTGCTGCTCATGGGTGCATGTTTTTGCGCCACCTGTGTATGAGCATTAGCAAACATGCAGCCATGTGGCTGGCCAATGACCTACATAAAGAAAAAAAAGAATGTTTTATTTGTACTGGGACCAGTACTATTCAATGTATTTATTCATCAGCAAACTTGATGAGGGAATAGAGTGCACCATCAACAAGTTTGCTGATGGTACAAAACTGATGGAGTGGCTGACACAGCAGAAGGCTGTGCTGCAGAAATTTTATGAAATACAGCAAAGGCAAGTGTAGAGTCTTGCAGTGTGGAGGAAAGAGACCTGGGGGTCCTGGTGGACAGCAGAATGACCGTGAGCCAGCAATGTGCCCTTGTGGCCAAGAAGGCCAATGGCATCCTGGGCTGTATTAGAGGGAGTGTGGTTAGTAGGTCGAGAGATGTCCTCCTGCCCCTCTGCTCTGCGCTGGCGAGGCCACATCTGGAATATTGTGTCCAGTTCTGGGCCTCTCAGCTCAAGAGAGACAGGGAACTGCTTGAGAGAGTCCAGCACAGAGCCACAGAGATGATGAAGGGAGTGGAACATCCCCTTATGAGGAAAGGCTGGAGGAGCTGGGTCTCTTTAGCTTGGAGAAGAGGAGGCTGAGGGGTGATCTCATAAATGTTTATAAATACGTCAAGGGGGAGTGTCAGGAGGACGGAGCCAGGCTCTTTTCAGTGATGCCCAATGATAGGACAAAGGGCAATGGGTGGAAGCTGGAATATAGGGGCTTCCACAAAAACCTTGGGAAAAACTTTTTCACTGTGAGGGTGACAGAGCACTGGCACAGGCTGCCCAGGGAGGTTGTGGAGTCTCCTTCTCCAGAGACATTCAAAACCCACCTGGACACATTCCTGTGTGCCTTACTCTAGGTGATCCTGCTCTGGCAGGGCGGTTGGACTAGATGATCTTTTGAGGTCCCTTCCAACCCCTGACGTTCTGTGATTTGTAGGTTAATTTTCAGGGGTATGTACATAGAAGCTGACTAAGCCAGAAATGCGATCCTTAGATGAGAATTACTTGGCAGCGAGATCACTGACAGAACAATAATACTGGCCTCAGGTGTTTCAGACCTTCTGTGTATTTCTTCCTTCAAAAGCATATTTGGGTGTCTCTGACTGTTTAAACTATGTGAGAATGTTGGTCTGGATTTGGTTGAGGAGTTTTGGGCTTGGGGTTTTTTTTTGTTGCATATAATGTATTCTCCTTGCCGTCTTTTATTCTACAGCATTTCATGAAGTTTCAGTTTATCCCAAGAAAGAGCTTCCCTTCTTCATCCTCTTCACTGCTGGGCTATGTTCTTTCACAGCCATGCTAGCCCTCCTGACACATCAGTTCCCAGAGCTTATGGGGGTCTTTGCAAAAGCTGTGAGTATTCTCTGCTGCTACTCTCTTCTGGTAAATAAAGACACAAGGCACAGGAAGAGCTGAAATTGAAAGAATCCAGCTCTTTCATTGTTTTGTCAGACTGAATATTAGTAACTAAAATCACAGGAGATTTTAGCATTTTCACTCAGTTAGGGAGAAGCACGTTCATAGCTTGTGGTTTCAATTTTTGCTAGCCTTTCTGACAAAAGGCTTTTGGAAATCATTTAAGATACGAATTTGAGCAAAACAAATTTGTGATTGCATGGTTTGGATAAAATTGTCATCACGGTGTTGGTAGTGTTGAATTTCTTGCATTGTCATGCAGAAAAATAATATCTGGGAAAGTGTTAAAAATATATAAGTGCATGTTCTTTCATAAAAGAGTAGAACTCAGTTTTATTTAAGAATATATCTTAAAATTGAGAGTTGTATTAACAAGGAGGTCACTATGTAAAGAGTCAACATTTCTGTCTAGAAGTTATGCCTAGTTATGTTTTTAAAATGAGGGAAACTTCATCAGAAAGTCTAAATTTTCTCTGATTTAATTCCTTTTTGCCTGGGATTATTGACATGATCTGTTTTAATATTTGCTCTATGGTGGATGAGACCTCAGTTCAGCAAGAGGGTTTGCCCAGGGAGATATTTCACCTGCTTGGACCTCTACAGACACTGAGGCAGGGAACACCTCGTTCAGGTTGCACGGACTGAGCAAAAGTCAGTTCCTTCATGCAAACATCAGCCACACAGTGGAAAAGCTTGAAAAGATACTTTTGTGTATGCATCTTAATCAAATTATGCAATTCAGAAGGTGGTCCCAGAAATCTACTTTCTGTCAGCTTTGAAATAGCTAGGTTGATGGTTTTCTTTAAAAATGGTGCTGTGGACTCACTTGAGGGAAGAGA
>NW_009726538.1:106874-107133 GCF_000703405.1 Apaloderma vittatum | reverse complement strand
GGTGCTGGAGCTGGGGTCTGCTCTTGACACGCTGTGGGGCTGAAACCTGCAGGTCCTGGGGCTGGGGCCTACTCGTGACAGGCTGTGGGGCCAAAATCTGCAGGCTCTGGGGCTGGGGCCTACTCGTGACAGGCCCTGAGGCCAAAACCTGTGGGCTGGGGGGGTTAGGGCCCACTCATGAGAAACTGTGGGGCCGAGACCTGCCTGGGGCAGGCTGTGGGGCTGGGGGTCACTTGTGAAAGGTCGCGCGGGGGGGAGC
>NW_009726538.1:16207-106831 GCF_000703405.1 Apaloderma vittatum | reverse complement strand
CCTGCCTGTGACAAGCTGCGGGGCCCAGCTTGCAGGAGGCTGTGGGGCTGGTGCCCCATGGGGGTATGCTGGGGGGGGGCAAATCCTGCCTGTGACACTCTGTGGGGTTGGGGCCCACTTGTGACAGGCTGGGGGGGGGGCAGGGCATTTCCCAGCCCTGTTTGGGCTGTGGTCCAGGAGGTGTTACAAGGGCTGGGAGTAGTAGGTGAGTGTGTGGGTGACTTAGTTTAAAATGCCTCTGGAAAGGTGAGTCCCCGTAGCACTGGGGCTTTCTTTTTAGAAAATATTATTGAGGCTGACACAAGCTCAGGGTGCCTGGTTGGGCAGACACTTGGAGCACTGCTCACCAGCTTCTCCTTCCTTCCAGGGCAAGGTGCCTCCAGGTTTGACTTGCAGGGCTGTGCGAGTATAGAAGTGACTGGCCGAGCCCAGGATTCCATGCTAGGGTGAGTCCAGCTGATTGCAGCACACAAGTCCAGTGGATTTCCTGGGAATACAGGGGAAATCCTAGTCCTGGGATGCTTCTGTCTCTCTGGGTGTGGGGAGCGGGATGTCCAGGCTGCTCTGCTGGGGGCTGTGGTCCAGCTGGGTGTCCTCACAGCTCTGCGTGCTGTAGCCCTGTGTACGAACACCTTCTGTCCCAGCTGCAGGATGCTTTGAGCAGCAGTGCTCGCAAGGCAACCCTTTGTGGGGCTCAATATATAGCTTTCTTGGCTTTGTAAGTACTTTTTGCCATTCTCTAGCCTTTTGAGTTGATTTAAAGGGATGAGCAGTACACGAAAGTTCTCACCTCGGCCTTAAACATCTTGCTTTTCTGAGATTGAACGTGGTCTGTCCTGTTCCTCAGGCAGTCTTTTCTTTGGAGGAAAATAATAAATGAAATGGACTTCTTGCTTGTCTAAGTGTGCAGATCTGGTAAATGCTTTTAGGAATAAATCCTGTGTGATCAGTCCTTGGATCTGGAGTTTCTGACTCTACTCTCAATCTCCCTGAGGTTGTAAGGAGTCAGGTAGCAAAGTTTTCCTGAAGTAGACTGTGCTGCAGATCCCCTTAGCAGAGGCAGCTCAGCGTGCAGCCGTGCCTGTGGGAGTACAGGCATTTCCTTGATTGCATGTGGCTGGTGGCACTCTTTAATCCTGGTGCCGTGGGGGTGTATGGAGGCCAAGAGGAGGTTGAACGAACCATGTAGGGTACACACCCAATGCACATGAGTTGGGAGTCAGGCTTTAACAAAGGAGCTAAACAAAGGAGAGACTGTGGATGCTGATGGTGGTGTCTTGCAGCAGGGAAGATGGGCTTGTTTTGGGTGAGAACATAGCCTTGCATTAGCTTCTTCCTGTGGAAATGTAGAGGTCGGACAGCTGTCTGCTGAGGCCAGGAGGGCTGAAGGAGCTTATTTTCTCACATGCTGCTTTGACTATTTCAGGGGAGATGAATATCCTGGGGAAGCTAGGTGCCTGAAAAATTTGCTTCTAAGTTGCTTGCTTATGGCCTCCAAGTGAACTCAAGGTAAACTGGCACCAAGACACACTTTTCCTTCCCAGTTGTCTCTTGAGAGCACTGGAAATGTGTTAACCTGATGCTAATTGTTACTCTGACTGATAGCAGCAGTTAGGGTCTGTAATCTGAGGCCAAGTCTCTTCTGTGTGGGGCCTTGTAACTGCTGCCTGGGGGAGCTCTGCTGAAATCCCTGAGCTAGCAGTACCGCAAAAGTCGGCAATTTAAAGAATCTCCTGACACTTAGTTGCAAGTTTTAGAAGGCAGGCAGTCTTCACTGCAGTGCTAGATGGAAGGAGTGGTTCCTCCTATCATGCTTACTGTTGTCTACAGCTAGCAAAGTTTATATTGTTATTTAATTAGTGTAAACATGCCTAATTTTACAATTACTGGTTAGTGATAACTATTTCATTTGTTATTGGCTAAGTACCTGTAAATCAGCCTCGCTTCTCATGTAAATTAGCGTGCACACTTCTTGCAGATGTGTGTGTGGGGGGGCAAGTTTTCTTCTGCCTAGGTTGAGCTGGTGGTCATGATCTCCCCCTGCCACCTTTGCCTTGGGCTGACTTTCAGTCTTTTACAAACAGCTCATGATATTTACGCACCCCCTAATCTCCAGAGTGATAACTTTTGCTTTGGTCTGGTCCAAAAAATCCTCAAGGATGAACAGCCTATTTATTCTAAAGAGCAGTCTGCTTATTATCTCTAGGCACACACTCTCTTGCTATCTTTACTGCTACTTGGCTCAAAGATTTGATTGCTGCCTTTCAGGAGTCATTCGCCCCTCTTCAAAGCAGCATTCTTTGAAGGACTAATTTACCACCCTTAAGGCAGTAAAGGTTGTTTTGCCATCCTTAAGGCAACACTAGGATGCGTCAAGGAAGCACTAGGATGGTCCCGAATGCTACCAGCCTGTTAGAGGGAGGTGTGTTCCCATTGAGCTGGGCTAACTGTGCCCCAACCACCGTGATTTATTTCAGAGCTACACACCTGATCTGCTGGCGATGTATTCCCTGCCCCCAGGACAGCCTCTCACTGCCGAGCCTCCCCAGGGCAGGGCTGCTGGGAGGAGGCCCTGCCCTGCTCAGCATTGCAGTTTGGGCGTCTGCTTCCCAGATGCTTTCAGTCTCACATGGGTCCCACTGGGCATGGCAAGGCCGTGCTCATTTAGAACTGTTGTTTATTAAAGAAGTGCCGGGCAATGACCCTGTCTGTGTCCTTCCAGCTCCTGGTGACATCTGTGACGCAGCTGGTCTTCCGAGGTCACTCATTTCCCCTCTTTTAATGATCCGCCGTGCCAAGCAAGCCTTCATTACTTGCTGAAGTGTCAATGGGACAAGAATATTAATGAAGCCTCTGTGGCCCTGTGGCACTAACTGTGACAGCCACCGAGGGCTCATTTGAAGCTGCGGGGCAGTGCGGGGAACTCCATGATGGAGTGAGTGATAACAGAGTGCTTGTGAACCCTGCTCCGAGGTGCTGCCTGGGACTTTGAACTGGCAGGCTCCTGGCACAGCAGTGTGAGGCTGGCTTGGTGTTTTTTAAAGCCAGGCTCTTTCACAGTGGCATGAACATCAGCAGGGGAGGGACTCACGGGGACGTTTTAGGTGCTGTGGACATGGGAGAGTTTGTTGATTGCAGCATCAGGTGACAAATAGTTTGGTTAATGGAACTTAATGTCCTCTGAGGCCCCGAGCTGGCACTGAGGCAAGGGCAGATGCAGTGTCTGTTGAAATGGCCTCTGTGGGCTGCTGGAACTTGGTGGGAATCACCGTAAGGGCGGGATGGATGCATGTGCAGAGGAGGAGCACAACTCTGAGTCTGTGGGAAGTGGGCTTTTTCTGCATTAATCCCAGCGAGTCACTTCCAGCTTCTGCTATCCTGTGTAGAAAAGGGTAACAAGTGAGCTCTTGTGAATAGTACAGTCATCTTTAGGAAAGTGAGGCTTTTTACATACTGTTCAGGAATATATTGCACAGGCAGCGCGCCCTATGCCTCTTGACAGGGCATGTTTAGTATCTGTGCTTGAGGAGCAATTTTGCCACCAGTCAAAAGATTGTCTTGGGGGAGAGAACCCCAGGTTTAGGTCTCTTGCTGTGAACCCTTATGTATCTGCTGAAATAACCTGGGTCAGGCTGTGTGGGGTAGATAGTTGGTGAATCTTATTTTCGTATCTGTGGATAAGAATCTGGAGTAAAGTAGACCTGACCCGCCCTACTTTTGCATAGAGCAGTATCTTTTTCCCCTCCAACCTGGAACGTTACCTGGCTGTAGAGATCACAGGGGCCCTTCTGCAGGGCTTTCTGCTGGATTAGGGCTTTAGGATTTTAGTAGCATATGATTACGTTAATGGACATCTTCCCTCAAAACCCTTGTATACCAGTCCCTGTAGCAATTGCCCCACTGCTGAGCAGGTTTTTTCATCACGTTGTGTCACTGTGCAGCCTCTTACTACACAGAAGGGCTGTTCCAACTCCTCTTGTCCAAAGGAGCATTACCTCTCCTGCAGATTCTGCCAGGTGTGGCACAGCTGAGCTCATCTGAGTTTAGAAAAATGATGAATGGTGGTGGTGTGGGTGTTATCTGTGTTGTCTCCAAGGTGTGGCCGTCACGGGCTGCCACATCTTAGCAGGTGTCCCTGCATTCTGCAGAGTTGCTCACCTCCTTCCTTTAACATCCAAAGATGAAGTGCAAAGGTGGGAGCTGATGGCTGTGTGTTGCTATCCCAGTGTCTGACAACCTCCTTCAAACTGCCTTCCTTTTACAGTCAGTGAAATATGGGCAGATCCTTCCCTTCTGCTCCCCAAAACCTTGTGGAAGAGCTTGGCTGGTACAGGAGTGTCACATGCCTGCACAGCTGGCAATCAGTTCTGTGACCTGGTTAATGTGACGTGAGAGGCTTGTGGCAAAAAGAATAAGAAAAAGAACATTTACTACGATAGGATGACTAACGGACTGCTTTTAGGAGGGGTGCAGGATAGTTTCATGCCTCCTCATCTTTGCTCAGACCCCCTGGAGATGCTTAGTCCCCCAACAGTGGTAGGAAGGACTCACCTACAAAACCCTCTGTGAGCCTGTGCCCATGCACCAGTGTTTCTGAAGCATAACCCGTGTAAGAAGCAGGAGGGGCTACTGTACCTGCAAGCCCTGAGGAACCTAGGCCACGGCTCCTGGAGATTTCAAGTTCTGAACATTACCTTGAGGACGTGGAGTTATATGTATGAAGAAGGGGTGAAAAAGTGGGAAAAAAAAGGTTGAAGCCTTTGGCAGTCCCCTTTCTTGACACATTTGTCTGAAGTGGAGATTGTGTCAAGTGGTAGGATGAAGAGACGTTGCATGCTGTCTGGTGTTAATTGCAAAGGGAAAACCACATGAAAAATCGAGTGAAATCGAATCCCACTGCATTTGATATTCCCAGAGCTGAAGGCCTCGACGCATCTCATTAGCTTAAAAACCCTCATGGAGAGAGCTCAGCGTCGAACAGGAAATTGGTGTGACATTGAGACCTAGGAGAGGATTAGCCGCCTGCCTCTGAACTTGCGTCCAAAGGAGTTGAACATGTAAATGTTCCGTAGAGCAGCTCCCTGCGAGAAGGCACGCCGGTTAATTAAGGCCCCTGGGACCACACAGCTGCAGCGAAGGAGGGATGAGGTCTGTGTGTGTGTGGAAAGCCCTGCCGCTGTGTTCTCTCTGCGGGGGAAATGCTCTGTGGGCTATAGAGACAGGCCCAAAAATTCAGGTATGTGGGCTCTGCTTGGATGTACAAGACACACTGCGATGTATTTCTCAGTGGGCTTTGCAGGCACTGGGTTAGGGTTGAACTCGACAGGGTGTGGAACTAATGTGTTGGCCCATCTTGTGAAGAGGTCTAGGGGAGGCTGTGTGGCCAGGAGGCCACTTTGGGTTTTGCCCACAGGTGACCTTAGGACTGCCTTTTTGTGCTGAAGGGTTTGGTTCTTGTTTGGGACTCGGTAAGGGTGCCGTGGATCTTGCATTTGGATGCCAAAATGCATCTGGTTGCTGTGACCCAGCGTCTGCTCTAATGGTATGAACATTGTCGCACCAAGGCGATGTCCTCGCTGTAAACAGAAAGCTGCAACTGCTTTCCCCCCTCCCAGCGCTTGAGCTGATCGCTACTTGTCAGGCATGAGGGCCTTCAGAGACGTTGTGCCTGTCAGTTTGTACCTGTGAACCTCTCTGCTTTGGCCCCTGCCGAGTTTTCCCTTTCAGTGAAGTGTTTCATAACAGCTTTCTGTGGAGAAAGGATATTTCCTTTTTTTCCCTTTTCCTTGCAAGCACCAGCTGTGCTGTGTGTGGTCTTAAGGCGAGGTGCTAATGCTGAAGAATCCACAGCTTGGTGACATGCCGGCGTTCTCAGCAGTGCTTTGCTCCTTTTGAAACCGAAATGTGTTTGTGGGCTGATGGTGATCTCTCTGGCAGGTGGAGTTTGCAGACCGTACCTCTGTCCTCTTGCTTCTCATGTACTTGGAGGGCAGTTTTGAGCTGGAACATTGTGTTCCGCAGGTTCGCCGGAAAGTGAGCTGCTGGGGCCCTTTTCTTCCAGAGCGGTGATGGAGGCTGTGGAAGCCTGCAGGGATCTGGCTGTCAGCGTGATGCCTCTGCTTTGGACAGAAACCCTCGCCCAAGCAGCCAGGAGGTGACAATCTCTGCATCCCTCCAGCATGAGCCTCCTCAGGGGAAAATCTCTTGTTGAAGCGGTGGCCTGTGGCAGGCTGTGCGGCTGTGTAGGAGCAGGGATCCTTCTCACTCGTGTTCCGTCTGTCCATCTCTCAAGCCTTGCTTAAAATAAACGGACCTTCAGGTTCTCCATCAGAAGAACAACTCCAGTGAGGAGCCCCAGAGGAGAACCCTTGTCCCAGCGCAGTGCGCTGCTTACGCTGACATTGCTGCTGGAGTTGTTGGCAGGAGCGGGGAGCTGGGCTTTACGTAACTTGATAGTGTAGCAGCTTCTGTCTGAGGAGAGCCTAGAGATTCACCAGCTTAGCAAAGACAGGAGTGAGGAGGACTTGAAAAACACCTATAAAATCACCCAGGAATGTGATTAGGAGAGAGTTTGCTGTTTCCTTAGGGCAGGAAGCCAAGGCTCCCCACCAAAAATAGCAGGCTGCAGGTTTAACATTACATTCTACGTACTTGTGTGTGAACTAATTCAGCCCTGAAAACTTACTGTCCTGAGAAGTTGTAGAGGCTGAAAAATATCATGAACCTTTTAAAAAGGAATTTGGCAATTTCATGGCAGATAACTCTTGACGATGGTCCTAAACGTGGCTCTGGAGTGATTTACAGCTTGGGAGCCTGTGAGCACTGGGCTGTTAGGAGCTGGAGAAATGTCCTGGGAAAACACCTCCACATTCCACCTTCTGTTCAGCTCTTTCCGTTAGCGTCAAGCTCAGTTGCTGCTGGAGACAGAGGCTGAATCAGAGGGACCAGTGATCTCTTGTCTGATGGCTGCCACAAGTGGACAGAGGTGGGTAAATGACCCTGTCACACACCGCTTGGGGCAGGACCTTCGTTTTGGGGAGGCTGTGATCCAATTCTGCTTCAGATCTAATGCTGGTGACACGTCTTCCTGGGTAAAGGCAAGATGCCTGAGTGACTGCTCCGATGCCTACGCCTGCCTGTGCAGAAGTTGAGGCTGTGTTTAGGGGGTTGCTTAGTGACGGGTTTTCTGGGCAGGTTTAGAGGATTAAACAGTAAGTAGGATTAATAAAAATGTATCAAAATATGTAAACATATGTATTGTGTCTCTTTGATAATGAAGGAACAGTTAATAAGTATTTGCAATCAACGCTCCTACCTGGAAGTGTTCTTTGAAAGCATTTCTAAAGCTACTCAAACAACCCATTTATTTCCGTCATTTGAACAACCTGTTTTCTCCAGGCAATTGAAATTACTTGCATAAAGAGCCGTCTCCCCTTCTCCCCACCCATGGCACACTCCGTTTTATGAAGGCGTTTCTCAGTCTCTAGCTCCTGACTGTGTCCTGAGCTGCTGGGTCAGATCCTGGACCTAGTGCTGGACGCCTTCCTGCTCTGCTGGAGAAGCTGGCAGGGCAGCTGGGCAGCCTTGGGCGAGGGTGAGTAACTGGCTTATAGTCCCTCACATGGGGATCCCTACCTGAAAGCCAGGACAGATGGGGAGTCATGAGGCCTGAGTGTGTGTGTGTGAATTGAAAACACTCGTACTGGTTGAAGGAGCTCTTGGTTTGGCAGCTTTGGGAGCAGGACACTTCTTTTGCTATCGTGCTGAAGCAGTGCTTCCTGCCAGTGTGTCCCGAGGACTTGCAGGACACTTTTTCTTAGTCACCACATTGCTGTGCCTGGTCCCTTCAGTGCCTTGGGGTGCTGTTGCATATGTTCTAGTTGTTCTCTGACAGAGAGCTGCAGGTCCCTACCTGCTGCTTCCAGGACATGTGGGTGTCACGTGGGTGTGGATGACTTCTTCCTTTGTGCTGCTGGAGCGATATTTCTAGAAGTTGGAGCCAGCAGTATGTGTAGGTGGCTGGTTCCCAGGGCAATGATGTGCCTTCTTGAAGATGGTGTGATTAGTCGGGGGTAGTGCTTGATATCTCCCCGACACTGGTCCGGCAAAGGCACAGTGTTGTCTCGATCCTAGCATAACTGAGTGTTTGGTCTCTGCTTCTTCCCGAAAGAGCTCCTGGGGCTGTGGTGTGTAGTTTTAAAATACTGCTGTCACACCTCCCAGCCTGGGCACGTCCCAGGACAGGGCTTCAAGGGTCAGCCCAAAAAGTGAGGGTCATCGCTGTCCGTTAATGGGGGTAACTTTCTCTTGGCTAAGGAAAGATGGCAGATGATGAGTGAAAGCCTCAACTTTCAGGGCGTTTTCCAAGTGCTCCTTGCATGGATTTCAGTGCTCAGGCTGTGCCGTGCTTTGTCTTTCCCTGAGGCCTGGGGAGGTGGGAGCAGGCAGCTTGTGGTGTTCCCCTGTTCTCCGGGATTATTTCATGTCCTCCTCTCTGAAGTCGTGTTTGGGCTCTGCTTTGTGGGATAACTAATAGGGCTGTCAGACCCCTTGTCCCAACAACCCCAGAAGATAAATAGTCCAACATGTGGAGCCACCTTCACAGGTCCTGAGGCCCTGGCAGGAACCAGCACTGTGATGGATGGGCTGACAAGCGGGGCTGACACAACTGGGTCGGCGCCAATGTCGAAGAGGTGGAAGCCACGTCTCTTATCTTCCCTCTGCTTGGCACCCCGGCGCCTCTGGGCCAGACGGTGGCCACTTATCACCATTTCCTTCAGTGACTGCTGTAAGCTGGCAGCACAAGAGCCTCATCTAGAAGAAAGACGCTAGTCATGGTCCTAAGGCTGATCTGTGGAGCTGCCATCTGTCCTTTCCTTGGATGCTGCTGGGAGGGCAGCCTGGGAACATAACCCAGTGCTGATGCTCTGTCAGAGAAGCATCTGGTTGACTCTATGCCTCTGCCTTCCCAGCACACCATGGTGCTGCCTTCCCTCTGAGAAGGTGAGCTTCATGTACCGGCACACATAGACGTGCATATATGTATTTTTAAACTCCAGCTTTTGTGCCTTACACTTTGACACTTCTTCCCTTGCCCAGCCTTCTGCAGCCTGTGTGCCTCTCCTCTCACCCAGAGCCAGCTTGTGTGCTGTGGGAAGGGTTTGTTGTTTGGAGAAGACGATGCAAATAATCACCTGAGTTTCTCCTTTAGTGGATGGGTGAGGAAAATTCGGCAAAGCGGCTGTGAATGAGTCTTGTGAGCATCCTGGGGTGGTGAGCTGAGAGCCCTGAGCCAGTCTCACTGTGCAAAATCCATTAGCCACAAGCAGAGCTACTTCTCGGCTCAGCATTCGATACTTGTTATGGGCTGAATTAGTCCCTAATTTCTGTCTCTTGCAGTTAAAATGACTCATTTTTTTCTGAGATGGGGTATTGCTTCTGACTAAGTACCCTAAAGCCATAGTTCGACTGACTATTACATTGTTCTCAAAAATCTGGTGATCGTCTTGTCTCCATGTCAGTGTAGGCCAGTGCTGTCACCTGCTGAGGGCCTAGAAGAGGTGCTTCACTTTGCTGGGGGAAAGCAAATGCTGAGACACATCTGAGGCCTCAATGGCTGCAGGTTGAATAAGATCAATACCACCTCTGCAAAAGATTACATGGTATACTAGGCAGCAAATAGACCACTTAATGCTGGATTTGGAAACCGTTTATAGAGTCTATTAGGAATGGTAAGGTAGAAGGGACGTATCCGGAGTGAATTGCACAGACAGAGTCTCAACAGTAGTTGAGACTTCCACATTAAGGGCTTTGCAGTCTACTAAATAACAGGATTAAAGCAAAATGAGTGAGAAAGTTGTGCCCAAGAAGCTTTACCAGCAGCCACATCATCAGCCAGTGTGGCAGAGCTGGGTTCTGGCACCCTCCTGGTGCTTCTGCTGCCTGTAGAAGGGCTGAACCTCCTAAAGCCAAGGTGGTGGCTTGACTCTGATTGAAATCTGAAGTTTGACCCTTGCAGAAAGAAGAGAAGAGCTGCCCAGAAAGATGAATACTCCTCCTGTATCTCTTGGCCAATGCTGCCTCCCCAAACCTTGAAAGGAGTTGGGAGGGGATATCTGCCAGGCTTCTGTCCTAACAGAAAAGAGCCAGTCAAGGAGTAAGCTTGGAGATCCTCACTGCTCCTACTCAGCAGGTTGTTGGATCTTCCACCACACTGCCGACAAGTCAAGAAACTTCTTGTGCTGTGGGACATAACCTTTCCTCCTGCTCTGTTCCATGTGCTCTGCAGCCAGCGTTAATGCTGCTGCCCTACGTGCCCCGTGGTGGGCTGGCTGGAGTTTAGGAGTAGCTTTTGGGAACAGCTTCTCTGGGCCCAGGCCTCAGCTGAGCTGACTTTGCTCTGCCATCGCCTCCTGCAGCGTGCCCTTGAAATAATTAACTCTAATAACACATGAGCAATGGCCTGCCTGGTCACCCTGCCCCGGGGAGGGAAGCAGGGTGCTCAGTTCCTGTCATTTCTCTGGTGCTCTGTCCAGTCTCATTTGAAATGCCTCACAGGATGAATTACAGCGCTCTGAGGGAATCTGCAAAATAGGATCACAGGCCAATTGAATCCATCTGGAAAGGACGGGAGGACGATATATCACCCTACTGGAGGGATTCCGCCTCCCCTTTCTTGTTTTATTTTAAAGGACTCTCGGACCTAGTAGGGACAACAGATACTTAAGGAACAAGCTCTGCGGTGTGATGAGGAGGTGGATCAGGCCCTGCTGACTGAAGGTGGGTGATACAGAAGGGAAGTTGTTGCTGAGGGTGTACATGGGAGAAACTGGAGGGGGAAGTAAGGCAGAAGTTTATACCATGGCACTGCCTGGTCCCTCCAAAAGCAGAATAATGTTATGTGAGTGCCTGGGAATATTCTATGGGGTAAAGTGTGCGCTGGGAGAGGTGGGAGCTGAAAGTGTTTACCAGCGGTGGGAAGCTGTAGGGACAAGTAATAACCTGCCCAAGTCAGTAGAAGCAGCCTCAGTAGGAGCTGTGTAGGCACTGTAACCCACACAGAGGTCTCGAGAACCATGGACTCCATCCCAAAAAGCTTTGCATTTTGGCCCGGAGGCAGCTGAATGCAGCCATCAGGGTCCAGAATAGCAACTCCTGGCTGGCTGGCCTGGCTGTGCTCCCTGGGGAGTGCGGCTGAGGTTGTTCACCTCTGCTCTTAGCCCTGGTGCGGGTGGCCTGCCAAGGAAGGAGTTAACCCCCTTGCACTTTGGATGGATGGAGGCTGGCCTGGCATTAGCTGCCAAGCCTCCCTTCTCCTCCAGCTGGGATGCTCCAGCCATTGCCCGAGGGGGAAGGGAAATGAGTTAAACCCATCTTCAGACACGTTTGTATTGATTCTGTCACTTTCTTGCTGCTTGCTGACAGGTGATGGATGGCTCATAATGCGACCGGCACAGTACATTACGTTTCCCATCCAGGGACTCCTAAATCATTTCAGATTTTCAAATTCCCTAATCAATATTTTATCAGTAGCAGAAGAAAGCAGAACGGACCCATTTCTCAAGAGGTGGAAGACTGAGTGTGTGTGGATGCGTGCCTGCACGTATAGAGGCATGTGAGTTTATACATTTATAATGGCAACTAAAGCACTTTTAGTACAACAGTACCTGCAGCCATGAAAATAAATACTGAAGTAGGACTAGGAGTGTTGCTTACATTGAAGTGACTTCTGGATAAAGCAAATTAGAGATTTGGATTCCTGATTTGAGCGTGCAGGATTAATGTCTAGTGGAGTTGGAACTGCCAGTCACTCCATCCTCAGGCGGGGTGCAGGAGGGTCATGGCAGATGGCAACTTGCCTAGTTTTTTGGAGAAGGAAATTTGATTTGCAATCACCTGCAATGCGATGGTGGTCAGATCTGTCAGCCGCTGCTGACGCCGTAGTCCGTAGCGAGCCTGTCTCATTGGATTAGATGGTCCAGGGTGGCGATGTGAGATTTTAGCTGAGCATGGTGCTGCTGTCATGGGACTGGAGGGATTCTGTCGCTGCCGTGGTGTGCCAGCCTCTGGCAGGTGCTGGAGGACGAGGTGGGAATGTGCTTGCGATTGTACGTGCATGAGCTGGTCCTGAGCAAACGGTGTGCAGTAGGGTGCAGAAGGATGTGGTGCAGGCCGAGGTGTGGTGGGGCAGAATGAGGCAAAGGAGCGAAGTAGGGGTGCTGTTTGGAGGAGGTGCAGGAGGGCAGTGTATGGGCGGCTAGCTCCAGGCTGAGGCCCGGATTCCATGACTTGCATGTCTTCCCCACTGGGCTGCCTTCACCAGTTCTTGCCTGACATCTGGCTTCCTGCCAGGCTTTGGGGATGGAGTAGCTCCAGGAAGAATGGAGCTGGTTCTCCCTGCCGTGTCGGGGTGGAAAGGGGGCTGTGGGAAGCGAAGGCGGCGCAGGACTTTGTTCCTTCCCCTGTGAGATGATTCTGGTGGGACAGCCAGGCGGGGGGAGCAGGAACATGCCTGTCCATCCCGAGGGTGGTGCTTTCCCCAACTCCTCCCTGTGTGATCCCTGCATCCCCTGACCCCTTCTGCTCAACAACTTTTCTCCGTTGAACTACCTGTTCTTTTAAACTTTTTTTTATTATTCCCAGGCTGGATGTTTTCCAGGTAAAAGATTTATTCTTAAGATGTGTTTTCCTCTCTCTAAAGAGAGCCTCCTAACAGCACAGCTGTGTGACTCAACATAACCTTCCTTGTTATTGTCACCTCTCCTCAGCATTTGCCAGCGTGATCTGGTGTTGTCTTTGCTTCCGAGTTGTTTCACAGCTCCGCTGTAGCTCGCTGCTGGGGTGTGCAACGTGGTATAGACTGCAAGGGAGAGCAGGGTCAGTGGTCTTGGGAGCGTGCAGCTGGAGCTCAACCAGTGGCACTTGCAGAACTCCTGCTGACTTTCTGGCCCCGTCTCAGGCTGTGTGAGGGGACTCTTAGTCCTTTTGGCTGGCGTGGTGGTGTAGGTTGTGTAACAGGAGAGCCCGACCCTGCTGGTAGAGTTAGTTTAAGGGAAAACGTGTCATTTACAGAGAAAAAAATCTACCTGCCTTTCTATCCCAACCCCTGCGTGGTCTCTCTCAGGGGGAGACAGGCAATAGCTGCCTCACCACCAACAGGGAGGTGTTATACTTAATTTTTTGTATTAATATTTTCCTGTATAGTCAGAGTTTTCTGTGGGCTTCATCTTGGAGACCGGATCCCAGCTGGGTGCTGCTGGGTGCCCATGTGTAGGTGAGCCATGCTGCCCGACCCTTTTCTCTCCCCATCGTTGCATTGCTCTGTCTGGTTTGGCTGGGCTGGGGAAGGCCTTTGTGCTGTCCGGACTGCTCCCTTCCCCAGAGGCACTTACGCTTAGCGGGAACCAGCCCTTGAGCTCCTGGTCGATCATTGCAAAAAGGTGCATGGAAATAGGTGATTTCCCTCTTTTGAAAGCCTGAGCCTGATCTCGTAGAGCAGGAATCCTTTGGAAGGGCTCCTGCTTACTTCGTGCCCATCTGTATAACTGAGGCTACTTTTCCTTTCTCCTTGGTTGAAGAAGAAAGACTTAACTGAACCAGGGACAAGTTACTGCTTGCTGTGTCACTGAACAGTCTTGTGGCCATTTGAAGTTGGGTCTGAAACAATGCCTGTGGTGAAGGGGAGCTTCTTCAGCCCTGCTGCTCTGGGCAGCGTGTGCCTGTGACTCCTGGAGCAGAGCAGGAGAGTGGGAAGAAGCTATCGAAGTGCCTCCCAGAGAGACAACGTATTTGTCGTGTAGCTGTCACCAACCACTCCTCAAAGCAAACTTGGTCACCCAGACTACCTGCTGCCTTCTCTCTTTAATGTGCAATAGCGTGAATTGTCTTTTTCCCCACCTGCTTTGGTGTTAACCTGTGCTTGCTCTGATGTTTTTCATGTCATACATTTCAGCGTGAGCAGGACGAGAGTCAGACTTGGACCCAGACCCTGGCTTCGCAGTTGCCACCTTTGCCACACACGTATGAGTCCCTGTCGATAGCTGATCTAGACAACTGCTGTACTCGGCTGATAAACTCAGTCCTTCAGCGGAAGAGGTGAAGCCTGTTGTTTGGGCAAAGATGACCTTAAAAACTGTCTCCCTGGATGAGAGATATTCTGAAAAACTTGTACCTGAAAGAAAAATGGGCTCTTAGCATCTGAAGAAGTTTGCTATAGAGTTGTGTCTCGCATTTCTAATCGTATGGCCCGTTCTTTGCTGTACTTGGGCAAGGAGGGCATAGGCTAAAGCTACCCAGAGAGCAGTTGTCAGCCTGACCAGAATATCTTGCAAGGAACTGAATGTTGGGTGGCTTAGAAGTAAAACAATGGCTCTGTGTGGCTTTCCAATGAGCCGTATTGACATGAAGGGGAAATGACAGCTGGTTTTAAAAGTTGGCTTAGGGGAAGTCCTTTTGTTCATTTAGTCTTTGTTTCAAGTGGTCTGGGGAGGTGAAATTGTCCTGCCTCATCTGGGTCTAAGCTGAGTGCTGATAAGCAAAGAGCTGTTTTTCTCTGCCAGCCACTTCTGCCAATCCAGAAATAGCCTGCTGGAGTAAGCTCACCATAGCGGCATTTGTCATTCAAAAATTAATAAGCTTTAAAATTGGATTTTAATCAGCTAATCTTTGATCCTGTGCTGTAGAGCTTGATTAGGGAGGTCCAGTAAACCAAGTTCCATCTTTTTTCCATGCTGTCTTTTTTTGCCCCAATCTAGCAAAGGAAGAGCTGGGAAATGGTTTAGCATTTGAGACCTCTGTGTTTTAGAGTTTATATTGTCCCTGCTCTTTTGATCTGATTCATCCTGTGGATGAATGGAAAAAAATTATTCCGGTTGGTCATGTTCTCTTCCAAGGCTGAAGCCTGTAAATGCTTTTTAACAGCTCCTTTTGGGCAAAGTGCTGGAGCTGGATAAGATCCCCTTGAGCCTTGTCTTCTCTGGACTGACAGTCCCAGCTCTCAGCCTCTCCTTGTGTGCTGGATGCTCTAAGCCCTTAATCATCTTCATGGCAACCATCTGGTCTGTCACCCCTTCCTCCCTGTTTGGTATCACCTGCAAACTTGCTGAGAGTGCATGTGTTGTGTCCTCTTAAGTTGCTGGGGAAGGTGATTAAGGGCCCTGTCGTCCTCTCTTCCTCTGGGGATTTTACCAGGCAGCAAAGAAAGCGAAGAGCTGGACTTGAGGGTTATGTACTTACAGTCCTGCTCAAGGGATGGATTCAGTTCAGAACTCCCCAGCTTGTCATTCAGCCTCTCCATAAATCTGAGCAAACATTCCTGTCTTGGTTTACCCTCCAAAGGCTTTCCTCTTGATCAGATGGAGTAGAGGCTGATTTTATTTTTTCATGGCTGTGTTTAGATTCTGGTGCACAGGCACCCGTTTCCTACAGAACTGCAAGCTTAGCGAGCTCCCCGGGGACCAAACACAGTTCCTTGTGCTTGTGTAATGCTCAAATCAAAGGGGAGAGGTTTCTTTTGGCAGCGGAGCAACCACACAGAGGCACTGCTGCCCCTCGCACGCTGTGGCCTTGTTACCTCCAGAGCAGCCCAAGGCACTGCTGTTCTGTTCAGGGGCAGGGCTAGGCTCTAACGAGCGCCTCTTGCCCTAACTCCTCAGCACCCGGGCTGCCGGGTGGGAATGTTACAAAGGGCCTGGAGCAGGCTTGCTAGAGCTGATTTGGTTTGATAACGTGCTGGTGCAGTACTGGGCAAGCCAGTCGTGCTGTCTCTGCGTGTCTCTTCTCCCTGGTACTTCTGCTCTTATTGGGGGGGGTTCTATTTCCCTCGCCTTGGGCTGTGAGTAACGGGCCAGACATTTATCTTCTTTCCTCTGAGGAAGTACAATGGAGGGAGCGTAATCATCCTTCCAAACATGCTTTATAACGTGGAATATCTCTATCCAGTATAAAACTGCCCGAACAGCCAGCGCTTACTGTTTCCAGTACTTTTCAGAGGAGTTAAGCCCTGCGATGGTACTTGCCAGGGATATGAACTTGGTATGTTGGCTTCGGGGGGCTGCCCAGCCTGTGCTAGGCTGACAGGTAGCCTGAAGGGAAGCTGGTCTGCTGGATGGGATTTAGCTGGCCCTACAGAAAACAGCTTGCTTGGGGTGAGTCAGCTTCCCCTGGGGGGGATGCTTCCAGCCAGCCACAGCCACGTGATAAATTAAAGGCGACATTGATCTAGCAAACCCCAGGCCAACACAGTTAGCAGAGCTGATCATACTGAGTTATGAAAAGGAATGAAGTTAGCCTGTCTACCGTCCTCTAAGGGCTCTGGAGCTTACAGATCTGGAGGGTTGCCAGTCCCCAAACCTCCCCACGCTGCAGGTGGATTTTAGCTGGGCTGATCCTCTGAGGGAGGGAGCCTGGAGCAGGTTTGATGCCCCACAGAGCAGCCAGCAGGGTCCCAGAAGCCTTTCCCAAGGCACACTGAAAATAGAGCAGTCTTGCTTTATGTAGCCCCTGTGGGGAGGAGGAGATGCCTTTGCAGGAGGCAGTCTGCAGAGCTGTTCTTGGGTTTCCTCCTCATTTGTTTTTACCTTCTTCGCTGTTTCTAGCTAGGGCTGGGTTTCTGCTTCTTAAATCCAGATAGAGATCCTCCAACAAACAGCAGGCCTTTCTCGTATTACCAAAGACCAAAGCAGGTCTCGCTCTCTGGTCTCGCAACTTGGAGAGAAGTCTGATGGGGCGGAACAGTACTGCATGACCCGGCTTGTCCTCCTGGATCTGTGAAATGTGTGAACAAGCTGCCAACAGCTGTGTTGGGGGGTGCGAAGGCCAGACCCTGCTGCCTGCTTTGGGGTGTGTGAATGTTGCTTTAACCTTCTTAGGGCTTTCCATCATGATGCTTTACGGCATGGTTTCTCACCGCGTTCTGCATCTCCCAGCTTGCATTCTTGCCTGCTTGACCCCTTCAGTGATGGCTGAGCATGGAGTTGGGTTTGGACAGCTCTCGATGTGCTGTGGCAGTTGTCTGCCTGGGTGAAGAGAATGGGCATGGATCAAAATAATTCAGAGAGAGTACCTTGCTCCTGTCCTTTCCTCCTGATCCTCTTCTCCAGATGCTCAAGATCTTTTCTCCTTGCTACTGCCAACCACGGGAAGGACTAGAATCACCTGACACGCCCCTTGCTGGGTATGTGCGTGTAGAAGCAGCACTGGATTGAGGAGAACCTGTGGAGTTCATTTGCCCTCTCTGGCTGAACTGCCCTCTATGATCCACGCACGGCCACAGTGTAAACCGGAGAGGTGGTGTTTTATGTCTGCATTGTGGCAAGCGAGGTGATGTTGGAGCAGGAGCTTGCCGACACGGGCAGCTATTCTCCTCTGAAGAGTGACCTGAGTTAGAGCTGGCTGTTGAGCACAGCTCTATTTTGCTGCAGCTTTCAAGGGTTTGAAATTTTCCAGGTGGTGTTTGGGTGTAAAGGCATTGTATCTAGTATGTTGTTTTCTTTTATTTTTTCTTGGCGGGGGGCGGGAGTTGAAGGAGTTGTGTTGTGCAGGTCAAGGTGAGCAGTTGATGGTCATGAAACTTAGAGGTCCCTGTTCTTGAGACATGAATTCAGATTACAGAAGACCTGATTTTGAGTCCTTGCTCCATTTGATTTGGAGCAAACTTTAGCTTTTTCTGCTTACAGCCTAGGGAACCTCTGAATTGATCTATGCTGTCAGTTCCCTAATCTTCCTTGCCTAACTTTATGGATACATCTCCCTGAAAAACGTTGGCAATATTGCAATAGCACTTTTAACTGTCTTTTTTTGTGGTTGTGTTGTATTGTGACAGGTTTGAATATGGTTATGGGAACTTGTGGGAAGGTGCTACAGAAAATGCTATATGCTGTGGTCGGGCAGGGGGGAGGAAGAAGGATGTAAAGTTATTGTAAAACCATTGCTCCATGGAGAGAGGAGAGTGTTTGCCTGCAACTGTTCCCAAGGGCTGGTGCTCAGCGTGCTCACACAAGTCACTTTGTCTTTGCTGTGGTTTCGGGGTGGGTCCCAGGGGTCCAACTGTGAAGCAGCACTTGAAAGATCTGATTATGCTTAGAAGTTCAGACTGGTGACCCACCAGAGACAGGCGTTGTCCTTTTTGGTTTTTCTTACTCTTTACATTTCTTTTTAATGAGAGCAGAATTTGTTATCTGTATCATTAGGGAGAAGGAACAGACCAGAGGCGTACTTGTGTAGCGATGGAAGTCCCCAACTCTTCAGGGGTGTGCAGCTGCATCGAAGGGGTGATGTGCTCCAGCCAAGGAGTTGCTTTATGTTAGCACAGTCCTGCTCTTGGCAGCACAGGTCTTGCAGGGCATCACTTGTGTATCTGAATTGGTTGGAAACTAGATGAACTGTGGAGCTGATTTCTCTTCCCTCATCCTGGTACAACATGTCAGCACCAGCCCAGGGCATGTGGCTCATCCCTAGTGAAGGACACCAGTCTCATCAGAAGGGAATCGTGCCTGGGTGATAACCCCTGGGGACCACTTTGCAAAGACTTGCCAGAGCTGCGAGAGCCACAGACTCACTTAAATTCCAACAGCAAGCTTGTTGGTGCCAAATCCCATTTGCATCACTGTGAAAAATGGTAAAATCATAGTTAGGTGTTCACTAAAATACTCTAAATTTTGCAGAACATGAGGCATGAGTCAGGCATTGAAACCAGCATCCAAAGGAGCGAGGGAGTGGGGAGAGGTGGCAGGAGTGCCTATGAAATATTTTGTTTCACTGGCAAAAGGACAAGAAATAATTGGGCCCTAAATCAAGGAAATGGGAGAAAAGGAACAGCAAATCAAGGGAAATGTTGGAAAATTAGGTCTTAGAGTAGAGAAATGTGTACACAGGATCACCTGGTGGTTCTGGCAGAGGGATGGGCCCATAAATCTCTTTTAACATCTTCCCTGCTGCTTTAAGGGGAATAGCATCAGGTTTGCTGACCCCTTCCAACTTTTCTAGAGACCACTGGGCTTGGCTTCAGCTTGCCAGGCGCTGAGCACCCACCGAGTAGCCTGAACCCCCGTCAGAGCTGGAAAGGGAGCTCCCAGGGTGCTTGGACTCCACGGACAGTCTGGAGAGTGTTACCCCCAAGAGAAGGTCCATCACGCAGACCCATCCTGTGTCTGCGATGGGGTTGGGTGGAGGGGGGGAGCTGCAGAGGACTCTCCTCTAGGTCTGTAGTGGGTGCATGTGAGGACCTTGGGATTCGTGTCGGCAGGAGGGCTGGTGTGGTCTGCTGCTTGTACCCTGCAAGTTGGTGCAGATCTTGGTTTCTAGAAGGCAAGGTGGACCTTAAGCAGCTGGGGAGAATGCCGTGATCATATGTGGCCTTTACTACAGACCATCAGAGCTTTCCTTGTTTGGCTGTGATTGCAGCTGCGTCCCCAACAGCACCCACTAATGTAGTCTGAGAGGTGTCTCCCTTCCAGATGTTCTTGAGACCTAGAAGAGCAAGGTGACCTGCAATGTCCTGCACAGAGACCCAGGTACCTCCCCTCTATTCAGCTCTGGGCATGGGACGACCCAACAGGCCCTTTGAGCTGCAAACCTGAAATTCTGCCATTGAAAAAAAAAAAAAAAGAAAATCCTCTTTATGTCCCCTTTAAGGTCCCTGGCTTATTTTTCTTATAAAAATAATGAAATGTAAAAATAAAGCTTTCCCTGTTTGCTTTCTCCCAGCCCTCCCTCCCACTTCACTGTGCTCATTAACTCCCCTAACGCTCGAGTCAGACGTGGCCTCTGGTTAAAAACAGCAACCGCCCTCACGCCTCGCCTGCTGCTTGGGAGCTGGCAGCCAGACAATAGCACCGATGGGATCATCTTCATCAGAACATATCAGCCCCTCTGTGAAATTTAAAGTAACTTGAACTTGAAGTCGAGGGAGAAAAAAAAAAAGATTAAAAAGAATGCTGGAAAAAGAAACAGAAAGAAGCAAGCTGCTGTGCGGGAGAGGCTGCTGGAGGAGCTGCCTCTGTGCCTGTCCCTGCTGGAGGTTGTTTGGGGCATGCAGGAGGTTCTGCTCTTGGGATCATAAGGGATGAGTTACGTTGCTGTGTTTTTCCTGTTCCCCTCAAGGCCTGTAACATCAGCACAGCCTTTCTGAACTGCTCTGTTATCTGGGGGTGAAAGTACTTTGTTGAGAGCAAGGTGTTAAATTATTCTGTTGGAAACAAAAGTCTCAGCTGAACGTTGTTTTAAAATAGCCAGCCTAAGCCGCGTGGGTGCGTACCCCTTGAAAAGCTCTATTAAGCAGATAAAAACATGGTCTTTTTGCTTGATGTTTAAGCATAATGGGGGTTTCCAGAACTGTCTAACACAAGCAGTGTTCCCACAAAGCCTTTAATCTGAGTTCATTTGGCTCTTGGCCCATCCTGGTGGGAATCTGGTGTTGGCCCACCCCTGGCTGCCAGGACAGCTGTCCAAGGATGGCAAACCCAAGCCAGCGTGTAAGCACTTGAGGAGCGCTGTTGAGTTTGGGTGGTGCTGCTCATCCCTAATTCCCCCTTGAAATACCTGTGTGCCCAGGGCTAGGCGCTATTGTGGGGAAGGAAAGCTGTCACCTGCTACTTCGGTGTGGGAGCACTCGCCTACTCTTTGGGCACCTGGGATCCGGGGTCCTGAGCTGCCTGGGGGAAGCTCCTTCACCTCCGGCTGTCAGGGGAGCTCGGACTGGTGTCACGTGGGGCTGAATGATGTTGTGGGTCTCCTTTTGAGGTCTCTGTGTTCATCTTATTTTAGTTCTTGTAGCTCCTACGGCTGCAGTGGAGCTACCATTGTTGCCGGAGGCAGCCATTTAGTTCTTGTACCTCCAGCGGCGGCAGGGGAGCTACCATTGTTGCCGGAGGCAGCCAAAGGTATCGGTAGCTGTCTGAGGCCGTTATGCAGAAGTTCAAGTCCAGGCTAGTGTGCTGCGTCGTAACAATTCCTGGCCGAAGGCGCGTTCGGGAGACATCAGGCAAAACTTAGTCTTTATTGTATTCTACCTTTTTAAATGTGGAAGCTGCTGGAAGATGCTGTTGTGGGGCAAGTGTGTCCAGGCACAACAGTGTCATTTTTTCTGCCTGCTTTTCCATCACCTCAGTCTCTGCTTGTTTGTTTGCTATTGTTGTGCCTGTATTTTATTTTTTTTTCCTTCTCCCCTTACTTCATTTCTAGCATAAAAAGTTATTTAGCCCACAAGTGCGTGGGAGCTTATTGTGCACAGAGAGCCGCAGCACAAAGGATTCCAGAGACAATCTTGTTTCCTCTTGCCAGCGCAAGCCGCCTGGCCAGATGATTCAGAAACACAACATCTGCGAGTCTTAAAAGGAGTTATGCTCTGTTTGACTGCGGCTTAAAGCATGGGGACTGGGGGAGGGAGCCTGGTGGGTTTTATCAGACCACTCAGATATGTTAGTGGATGCCTGCGTTCGAGCTGGGGCTTCAGTTTGCAACTCATCTGTAGATTGGCGATGGCAGGCTTTCCCCACGGGAAGCTCTAGTTTGTGGGGCATGAAGATGCCTCCCCTGGCAGGCTGCAACTTCAGCACCGGAATGGCTGCCCTGGTGTTGAGTTGGCATTCCTTAGTCCTGATGTTCAGCTGGGCTCAGAAATGTGGGCGCAGACCTCCTTAGGGAAGCGGTTCTGCTTTCCCCGAGCGGCAGCTCTGAATGACACTGTGCCGTGGGGATGGACCTGCTTTCTCCTCAGTAGCTTCAGGTTTTCCGATGCTGCCGTTGCCCGGAGAAGCGTGCACAGGTTCTCTTGAGATTGCCTCTGCAGGCACACGGGAGCTGTGTTGCCAGCCCAGGCACACGGTGGGGGCTGAAGCACATCGAGTTCAGGAGACTGTTGGGTCCCTACGTGTCCCAGCGCTGTTCCAGGTAAGCCTGCCTGAAGGCTATCTTGATGCTTGGTGTTCCCTGGCCTCTGTAGCAGGAGTGGGAGAAGCTCTGAGCTTGCTTTCAGCAGATGAGTTTGGTCAGTGGTGGGTCTGGGAGGTTTGCTCTGCAGCTCAGTGCAGCTCTGGTCCCACTCTGGTGATTCTGACCAGGGAAACCCCTTTCAGATCTCGTCTCTGGGTCGGCACAGATGGGAGGGTTGGTTAACATCACCCCATGAGGCATTCCCTCCAGCCTTGCGAGACAAAGCGTTTTGAAGCCCATGGATCAGCTTCGCAGCTGAGATGTACTTCATGGTATGTCAAGATTTGGGTGACCTCTTTCATCTCTTTTTGGGTGCTCTTGTAGTTTGGCACTGCACCAAGCAGAAGAGGTGCTCAAGCAAATGTCAGTGACAAGCAGCTTAAAAAAACCCAACCAAACCCAAAACAACCTGTCTTTTCAGAGTGATGTTTCTTTTAACCTTTAAAGTCTCTGCTTTGGTTCCTTTCGAAGCCTCCTGCTTTGATTTCCCGTTCACAGTTGTCATTCTGGCAGCCCCTGGAAGAAAGGAAATGTGCGTGAGGGTTAAAGAACAGCTGCGAAAACATAATTAATACTTTGCAGTATTTCTGAAGGCCTTTAGCACCTTGCCGTGACCCAGCCTGTAACATCTGTGCATTGGCAGTAGCCAAGCTGTAAAAGTTCCCTCCTCCAAGTCCGGCACAAAGCAACTGTCGCCTGCCTGAGGCGTGCAATCAGGGCAAAAACTTCACAAATCAGTGCAAAAGGCAGGCTGCAACGCAGATGGCAGGTCCTTGGGCACTGGGATTGGGCGGCGATAAGGGGCTTCCAGCTGCTGATCCGTGTGGGTGTCCAAGGTAGGAAGTGGAAAAGTACTGCTTTTGCAGAGATTTTATGGGAGAAATAGGATGTATCCAAATCTGAGTGTAACACCAGTCCCTTTGCTTGCTTGTGTTCTTACCCATCGGATGGATCTGGGCAGAAGCCAGTGCCCAAACTCTGCCCGGAGCTGTCAGGATGGTTGTCTGCACAGCTGTCACGTACCCCAAGGGATGCTGAATGTGGCTCCATTTGGATCGTGTTTTATCAAGATGTGTCTTTGCAGCACTTTTCCCTTCATGTGGCTAAAGGGCACTGTCAGGGCTTGCCACTCTCATTTTCATGTGTGCCATAGCTCAGCACAAAGAAAACATCTCAGTGACTCCAATTCCCCAGAGCTCCAGCTAAGATTTCCCTTTCGGTCCCAGAACGCAAATCACAGCTGGAGCTACCTTGGTGACCAAAGAGAAGATGAACATAAACACTTTGGTTTTGAAGATTAACTTTCTTCCATATCTCTGTTGTTGTCCCTGTCTCACTGCAGCCAATGCTGCTGCGTTTCCAGCCTTCCAAGCCCATCATATCCAGCTGGACGGGAGCCAGCTTGCCAAGGAGAAGTGTTCGTCCTTTGCTCTTTTTGGTTTTCGGAGAGGCCCGTGACTGTAACGGATGCCAAGCAGCCCTGACCTTCACCTGACTGGAGTTCCAGCTCCTACTGTGTTATTACAGCATCTCTGCCTGATAGAAATTCAGCTTGGCTCCTCATACCTGGAAATTTTATATGACAAATTGTTCTCATTTCTGGTTCTAGTCTCCCTCGATGGACCAGACTGTCTGCTACCTGGGAGAGGTTTGTAGATCTGAAAGGCCGGAAGGAAGCATTACATTTCTCTCCTTTGCTTCCTACTAACAGTGTGCCAGAGACACAAATCCAGCATTTGAATTTCAGCCAGGTAGCTGGAAGGGGCTGTATCTCGACACCCTCTTCTGATGAACTACCCAGCACTGCTTTTCTTCACGCCTTCCTGTACTTCTCTCGCCTTTGGGCAGGAGGGAGGTGTCACTGGAGAGAGGAACTTTCTTTGGAGAAGTCTCTTGCTTCACAAGTCAGATGAGGGTGTTTTGCTACATCTCTGATGAAATTTCTTCCCTTCAGAAGGGAGGTTGGGTTTGTAGTTGATTCCCTCCTTATCATAAAAACTATGGGGTTACTTCAGAGAGAATTGGGGCTGAGTAACAGTATATTACAACATCTCAGACATCTTTGCTTATGCACCTTAACGCATGAGCTACGCTGTCCCTGTAGGCTTGCTGAGTTACGTGGCCTTCCTGGGGCACCTCTGGATGTCTCTGGTTTTGCAGCATGGTGTGTGCTATTGCTACGTGCTTAGGTGTCCCTTCCCTCGGTGAAGAGAGATACCGATTACTGCCTTGCTGAGATGCAGCTTGGCTGTGCTTAGCTGTCTGGTGCTGAATTATTTTTTCCTTGGCATTCACAAGAAGGCACTGTTTTTTCTCTTTTTGGTGGTAGTGCCTTAGGGTCCTAATTCATGACCAGCTCCTTTTGGTGGGTGCTGTGCAGTCACGTCTTCCTCACCCTAAAAGCCATTCTTTTTAAGGAAGCAATGCAGCATTATTTTGCTGTGGGAAATACAGAGGAATGCTTGCTCTGATGATGAGTCCAGTATCAGGTGTGTCCAAGCTATGCTGGTTGGAAAATAATAAGCAAGTCATGGCAGGCTGCATGAAGGTGAAAAGAAGAGAGCAGGGAAAGCTGAGACAACTCTGAAAATCTGGTATCAACAGCCAGAAGCGTGGGAGGGCCCTTTGGACCCTGCAGCCATGCCAGAGCTGAAGCAGATGATAACTGGCTCTGCAGCATCTGGGCAAGGAAGGGTCTCAGATAAGGCAAGAAATAAGATGCAGGACTAAAAAAGTCAGTGGGTTAATAAGTGAATTGCTGTTGTTCCTCTTCTTGGTCTTATCCCCTTCAACTCCAAGAAGGTGATTTGTAAAAGGAAATGAGTGCTGAGGTTGCAGGTGCAATGTATGCCAAATCACAAGTGTGGTGTTAGGAGGCTGCTCTTTTCTCCCAAGAATACTCCTTCCCTCTGTGCCAATACATATGATCTGGTTGCATCCCCCTAAAATTTGTGGTGAAGTTCCGCAAATTACTGGTGTCTGTGGGAGAATGTTTCATGTTTGCACTGGAATTCCTGCTTGTATGGGTTTCTGTTCTCCCATGTTTCCAGCCAATTCCCCTGAACCAAGGAAGCGTTACATTCCTCTCCTTTGCCTCCTATTCACGGGGTTTCTAGAGAGCTGAGCTTCTGCATTGCTGCCGATGTGAGTATGGCAAAACAACTCTGAAAATTAGATGTGAGAGCTCTCCGAAGAGCCAAGCTCGCTGCTTTCTTGCTCTTCCAGCGCATCCTGCGAGACCCCAGATGAGAGACCCAGTGTGTTTGCTGTGTGCCAGCTTGTCTTAGGACCTCTCCTGTCTGCTTTATAGCCCCACGTAGTGGGACACTCAAACCAGTGAGTCGCTGCTCGGGCCAGGTGATGGCAGCCTGACCTAAGGGCTCTTGCTTTTGGGTGTTGGTCGTCATCCTTTGATCGCCTGGGCCTAAATCTCCCAGGAGTTGCAGGCAGAGATCAGCGAGGCCCTGGCTGTGGAGTCTGAATGAGTGTCTGAGGCATTGCTCGTGTGTTTGTTCACAGTCCTGTCGGTGTGACAGGGTGCAAGGGGCTAGTTAATCAAACTGGAGAAATTAGGTGCCACCCGGCTGTTTTTCAGTTCTCGCCTCACAATCGGGTGGAGCAGCTACTCTGACAGCCCCAAGCACTCGGATGGTGGTGTTTGACAGTGAATTAAGCAGTGGGACTGTGTTCTCTGCTTCTTTGCTCTTACAAATTGGGACCGAGTCCTCAAAACGGCCGTTTACCTGTGTGTGGGAGGAGGAAAAAATAGGATTGTAAAATAAAACGAAACAGACCAGTCAAGCAATTTAATTCTTAAATCTTGTCTCCTGTGGGCTAATCTCCTCCAAGCCGTTCTTTGCTCAGGTCAACTGCTTTTAATTAGGAAGCTTCATTGATCAGGGCGGGAGTGGGAGCTGGTGGATTGCTGTCCAGGTCTTTTTAATTAGGGGCTTTTCTTTCTTGCTGGAGGGATGGCATTACCCAGAGAGGAACCTGGCAAGAAGACCCTGGAATTGTTTGAAGGAGGCTGACCTGCAAACGCCTTTACTGCATCTCTTCTGGCAGTGTCAGGGGTTGGCTCGTTTTCAAGTGGAAAAAGCAGGGAGGGGGGGGAAAAAAAAAGAGAATTAGCCTGCAAACAGGTAGTGGTAATGCTGGGAATTACTGTATGGCTGTAGTTGCATGCAGGGAGGTGTATGTGTGGGTTTTGTCCTGCCTGGGAAAGGCAAAAACCCTAAGGGTCTTGGCAAACAGCACCAGTCTCCCCAGCTCAGGAAGATGCTCTTCTCCAGTCAGCTTTCTCAAACAAGGTTGCCCAGCCACATGGCAAGTACCTCTGTGAGAGGGAGAGGGACCGACACCTGCTCCCTGCCTTGGGGAGGGACTCCCTGCAGTCTAACAAGGTGGAGGTTCCCACTGCAGCTTTCCAGCCTCTCACAGTGACTTTCTGGGGGTGGGTCTAAATACGTGCCTTTGGGTAGGGGTGGTGGTGGTGCTGGCTGACTTCTCTAGCTGGTGTTTCCTCAGGAAACAAGGCCAAAAGTTCACTTTTAGACATTTCCACCCTCCCGAAGGAAGACGCTTTACTCTTCCTCCCTGTAAATGGAAGACAAATAGATAAATGATACTAGTTCTTCCTTGCTTGTTACCAGAAACATTTGGATTCCTCTGCATTAAATGTGGCTGCGCACACTTAAAGGATGCACCAGCATCTCTGGTCTCTGCCACATCCTCTCGTGGTATGGTTGTCCTGCCTTTTAGATGAATTCTGGCACCGTTAGTGGGTTGTATGGTGACTGTAGATGCAGGTCTGTAGGCTGTTGGTACATCGTCACTGTGTGATGGCACTCTCTGCCTCCAGGCCTCTCTCAATTCATAGTTAAGGAAAGTACGTCTGATTAATTAATTAGCACAAATTTGTTACTTTATGTATTTGATCAGCTAAGCCATGAAAATTTTGAAATGCAGTTAAATCAAACAGCAAGGAAGTGGCTTTGTATCAAAGTATTGAATTAATATAATTATCTTATTGATTAAAACATCAAATAAACCTGCAGTTCCTTTATCTGCTTTACTTGGCCATTTGGGAAGGCGACTGCCTCGTTCAGCTCTCAGTCCCTGAAGCACCAGTCTCAAAGCCAACAGCTGCCTTTATATTCCAGTCAGATCGCTGATCCTGCGGAGGTGGTCTCTGGCTGAATCTCCCGTGGAGATCAAGGCTCTGATGTCCATTATAGCTGCCAGCCAAAATTATATATATTTGGGTAAGAGGTGGTCTCTCGCATACTCACTCCATCATGAATCACTGAGCATTACAAAGCTAGTTCCATTTCAAATTACAGGAGGAAAATGCTGTGAGTCATGACTTTCTGGGGTTAAAAATGCCACAGGAACATGAACACCTGTCTCGCAAGCCAAGGGCTGCGTTTTTGGAGCCGGTGAGGTGCTCTCCCATACGTCGAGTGGCTCTTTGCAATGGGCTTCCTATTCTTGCCTCTTGAGGGCGAAGCGTGCAAGTGGAAAGGTATTGATATTAGTAACAGTAAATACTGGCTTGAGCTGGCTTAGGGACACTGCCCCAGAGAACTGATGCTCTGCTGTGAGTAATTTTAACTAGTAGCTTTAGTTACTCAGTTGTTTAATGTGTCAAGCTGGTTAACTGGATGGAGGTTGCTTTCCTAGACCTGTCAGTTATGAGCACCTGCTGATGGTCCTGCTTTTTCTGGCTCGCCAAAAGAGGGAGACCAAACAGCTCTGTCGAAAAGGTGTGTAAGGCAGAGCCTAGCGGCGGCCATGAGAAGCTGTAAAATGTGGGCTTGCTATTAAATCAAGGTCAGCTTCCCTTTGGAGTAATCCAGATCTTTAACCAGGCAGCCAGCCAAGAGCTGGGTGTGATTTTTCAGAGCCGTTGTGAGTCCACCTCTGTCGATCCTGCGGGACTCCCAGCTCGGAAATATTAAGAACTTGCCACGATAGTTGAGAGGTGTCCCTGCCCATGACAGGGAGGTTGGATTAAATGATCTCTCAGGTCCCTTCCAGCCTAGGCCATTCTGTGATTCTATGATTCTATAATTTGTGCTAAAATTGTCAAGCACCCCAAAAGTTTCCTACTCCGTGGGCAGGTGCAAGAGGTAGTCTCTGCAAGAGGATGTTTAACTTGGTTTTAGGCTTTGAAATGATACGTAAGAATTGGCCAAAAGGTTGGGGCTTTTAAGAATGTCCCTGTGCAGGGCTCAGTTTCCTCATGCAGACCTCAGCCCCTCTGATGGATCCTGCAGCCACCTCCTTGCTGGCTCGTTGCTCATAAACGCTGCAATTTCATTCTTTATCATTCCAGCTGACATCAGCCAAGATGACTCATCCGCAGCGCTGTGACTGGAGTGTGAGTTTAGCCTCCAAGTGTGCTGTGAGAAGAGAATAAGCAGGCTGGGTTCAAGAAGGGGGCTGTGTTGTACCTTCCAGCTTGGAATTGCTGGCTTGTGGCTCATACACTGACGATATTGTAGGTCACTCTTAAATCTCACTCCTAATGTGCTTTGGTGGGGGAGAAGCAGTAGGAACCAAGAGGCATGATCCATGTTTGGCTGCGTGCTGTGCTTAAACGTCTCTGTGGTTCCTCCTCCTTCAGGAAGCGGTCACTCCGCAGGTGAGGCGTGAAGTGCGTTCACTGAACAAATTGAAAGAGACTGCCTCAGCAGGGGAGGGATTCGAATAACCTCGTGCTACTGACAGGTTTTTTTGGAGAGACTTCCCAGGGGTGAGACTTTTCGTCATGCACGTGATTTGCCTTTGGCGAGCTGCCCTTGGCGCCGTGTGTTGCTTGAGATGAGAAGCCAGAGTGAAGCATGTTCTTAACTCTTAGGAAGCAGCTGTGTCATCAGATTCACCTTGAAATGCCAGTGAGCAGCTTTTCAGGGGCCAGCCTCTGTGTGACCCTACTGTCAGCACTGCTACGTTGGCTGCAGTCTGTGTAGAGATGAGGAAGACCATGGCCTCTGTTCCTGGTGAAGACAGCAGAAGGAGGTAAGAATTAACTGAGGACACAAAAGAGAAGGGTTTGTTTCCATCCTCAATTTCTAGATGTCTGGTTCAGCATTTGAGATTGTACCTTGTGCTGACGGTCCTTCTCTGATGCACTGGTCATGCCTTGGCTGTCCCTGAGCGGTTCTCTCCTGGAGAGCCTTCATGGTCACTTGTTGCTGTCAGCTGGTGGGACCTTCCTGTTTTCTGTCAGAATTTGTTGTTCTCTGATGATGTTGTGACATGCTGGACACCTCCCCAGGCCCTTCACCGGGGGAAGATACTTCTAAGTGGAGTGCCTGATTTCTAGGTATGTGGATGGAAAGAGCTGGAGAAACATCTTTTGCAAACGTGTGCAGGTCAGGCACTGTCAGAGCATACTTGACCTGTGTAACTAGCATTAAGGTCAACTTTTCTGTCTCTGTTCCAACAAAGTGATGATGGGTTGTTTATTCCAACCATCTCCTTTCTGCTGGAAAAGGTCTCCCTGTGGTGGGTGTATGTCACTCTGCTGGTGCCTGCTGGGCTCCATACGATCTGTCTGGTCCAGGTTCTCTGACTTCTAACCCGATGGTGCTTTGGTACCTGTGCTGCAGTGTTGTGGGACCTCACTCTGCTCCCTTCTCTGATGCCTCATTTGTTTTGCACTGACAGATGCACAGATAAGGCCACTCCTGTAGCCTTATGTAAGGTTGGCTGCTTCCTCTTCCTCCTCACTTGCAGTATTCCTGAACAGGGTGCATCTGACAGGGTGATCTGCCCCAGGAAGACCTCCCATCTCTTCTGTATTGGACATCAAAAATCCTTCCCTTTTTGCTTATATCACCCAGTCAAGGTGCGTGATACGGGAACACTTGGACCACTGGACTGTGTTGGTGCTCGAGCGTTGCTGGGCCGTGTCCAAGTTGCAGGTGGGAAGGTGCCCCAGTGGCATCTCAGGATGGTACAACCGGACTTTGCTCCCTTTCCTCACCTGTATTCTCTCATCTGAAAGGAGATGCTCTGGCCCAGCCTTTGAGGTCAGTGCTGGTGTTGGTTTGTGATATCACATGTAGCAGCGGCTCTGAACTTCTCCCTCCTCCTTCCCTTCCTACTCCTCCTCAGGCTGCCCGTGTGCCCGTACAGGGCTGTGGCCATTTGCCCTATGGAGGATACTGAGGCTGGACTGTTCCTTTTATTTATTTTTTTTTTTTTTTGGCAGAACAACAATCTGTGCTTAGGTCAGCCGTAATTTAATGGAGAGGTACAAAGGATTTAGTGCACCTTGCAGATGGAAATTGCCTTGGGCTGGACAAAAGAAATACGTGTGCTGTTTCCTTTCTCTCCTCCTGTGACAGCTTAGTCTGGGGTTGGTTTTTTTGTTGTTTTTCTTTCCCCCTTGCCTTTCCCACACCATGACATACAACTTGGAGGTAGTTTGCATCTCTGTGTGTCTCAAAGTGTTCCAAGGCTTCTTCCCTAGCAATGACGAATTTGGTATATAAAGCCCCGAACCATGATTTCCCTCAGGGTCCCTTGTAATAATAATTTCTGTAAATAAAGGCTGAAATCAGGATCTCCGTTGTAATAGGATTTTGTTTGTGCAAGGGCTGGTAGTCGCGTCCCCCTGACGCTGCCCTGTAATAGGATTGTGGCTGTGTCGCAGCATCGCACATGGGCTGGGGGGGCCGGGCAGGCACGAGGCACCCTCGCAGGCAGGGTGAGGGGGTAGGACTCATGTTCGGGATGTGTTGGAAGTTTTGCAGGCCGTGAACAAAGAGCCTCCGGAGCTGATGGATCTTGCCAGGCTGGTGAAACGTCTGGTTTGTATTCCTGGTGGGTCAAAGGGCTGTCTGCAAAGAGAACCATGGCTGAGGTAAAGCCCGTGTTCCCTGTAAGGTATCAAAGTCTGTGAGCCTTGCAGGAGAGGGAAGAGCCTGGGAGGTCGGGATCTGAACTGGCTACAGAGTGCTCCTGCTGCTGTAACTGCATTGATCCATGCGGAGAAATGCCGCAACCTCTTCATTCGTCTCTGGACTTGCAGAACTTACGATTCCATGCGCTGGATACCGCAGTGACCTGCACCCCCAAAGCAGCTGCCTTCCTGTGAAGCTCACGTCTATAAAATACATACTGTTGCTGAGACAGCAGTTTGGCAGTCTCCTGAATGAAGGGTGCAAGAAAACGATGCGCTTAATTATGCCTGCTTGAGAGAGAAGTGGGTGAGGATGCATGTGCGATCGCGAGCCTTTGGGGCTGTTATATTTTCTTCTCACCTGTTCTGGCAGTAAGGAGTGCATGGGGGACGCACGCGTGCGTTCGCACATTCACACTGCTAACCCTGCCGGGTGCAATAATTCTTCCTTTGCCAGCGAATAGATGCTGACAGAAACTTTTCTTCAGTGGGAGGACCCATAGTGGTGCTGGAAGCGATGGGGATCTGCACGGCTGGGCTGCTGCATCGCCGCGGGATCCCGAGCGGCTGTGGGTGAACACAGTAGGTTTTGAACATACGCACATACATTCTCATCTTGCACTGGTTGTGTTTCACACCAAAAGGCTCGCATCCTGAACTGGTCCTGTACTCAGATTAGGTGGGCTCAGTACCACCTAGTGATGTGAAAAGAAGCTCAAATGTTTCTACGCTATGGCGGTCAGAGGCTTTTTCCCAGGCAGTCATGACAGCAAAGGGCTTCACCTTCGGCAGCAGGAAGTTGTGTGGTTCTCAAAAAAATAACCAAGTGCCAAACCCGTTTGTCACTGTCACTTTGTGAAGAAAGGTGTGCTGGCACTTTCCATCCCTCCCTGGCATCATGGGGAAGGCTCAAGTTAGCTCTGACAAAGCCCGCGCACCACTCGCAGTGTAATTAGCACCACAAGTCTTGCTAATTGCTGAGGGCTTTTTCTCTCCCCTCCTCCTTTTCTCCAGCATAAAATTTCTCTCGTTATCTTGGGTTATCGTCATGGCAGACAGTGTGCTAAGCCTGGATGCTCCTTCGGAGGGCTGGTGTCAGGAATAATTACTGCTATAGTAAGCTGATCAGCCCTTCATTATTAGCTGCTGTTGTTGTTACCTGACATTGATTAGTAATTTGTAGCTGCCAGTGCTTTCCTCTGCCTTCAAAGCTGAGCTGGTGCTGTGGTGGTGTGCTGCTCAGGACAAATGAACATCGTCCCCCTTGCCACCCCTGCTGGCACTTCCCTAGCTGCACTTTGTTTTTTAAATACACAGTTCCTGGCGTGGAGAGCAGCCCCAGCTCTGTCTGAATGCTGCCTTTGCAGCTGAAAGTTACCGAGGGTCCCGGCTGGCCATGGCGATGGAAGATCTTGTGGTGAGTGACCCAGTGGTGGGACAAGGTTTGTAATTTTGGGTTGAGTGCCTTGCAGTGATGCCCTCAACCTTCCTGTCATCCCTGGGTTCTGACAGCTGGGGAGGACAGCAGAGATGCCACTGTAAGTATTAACTGGCTCCAGACTGGGTGGTGATGTTTGTAGGTGGCTCCTCACGTGTGTTCATGTCTGGGCAATGAAGGTGGCATTTGGAGGGGAAGGAGGAGAAAACACAGCTGTAGATCCTTCCTGTTATGGGATGTTCAGGGTTGTTTTAAAATAAGGCCACAGAGTAACTCGAAACTGGAAATGCTGGGAGGAGGGAAACTTCCAAGCCGCAGCCTGGGGTTCTGCTCTGCAGAGCTGCCCCATTTCACAGTGCTGTGCGGACCCCTGTGCTCTCCCTGTGACTGGGTCTGTCTCTTCTGAGTTGTGGCTATTCCTCCTCAGCTCCATCAGCCACATGCCATTGCTTTTTGTCTGATCTGCCGCTCTGGGGACCAGCTGAGCCTGTCAAAGCAGGGTCAGAGCGCAGAAGGCAGGCTTGCAAGCCTGTTCTGGGGCAGGGAGAAAAGTTTGGGAAAGCGATGTCAGGAGGTAAGTACCTTCCATGTGATCTGCATCCTGGCTATGTCTCTTGTGCTGGCGTGTTGCTGGCTCTAGCATGTTCTCAGGATCTCAGCAGTGAGTCTCTCGAGCCGTTTGCATTGTCCAACATGGTCCCTTGCCGAGTGGGATCCCAGAAGATGGTCTTTCTTACAAACATCGCCTGCATGCAAGCAGTAACCTGCCCTGGCATTGCTAGCAGGGTAAGGGGGATCAGCTCTCCTCCACAGAGGAGAGATGGAGGGGGTCTCAGGCTGGCACGGGGCAGAGCAGTCTTTCCGGCCATCTCTGCAAGCTGCCACTGCTGGGAGGCAGCGTGTGCCATCACGCCAGTGTATGTAAATGTCTGCCTGACACAGCAGGTATAAATCATGCCAGAGACAGCAGGGAATGTGCCTCCCATAACCCCTACTCTGACGAGCATCCTAGTGATGCCAAAGGGATGGCAAGGGGCAAAGCTTGATGTCACTTCTTGGCACTCCAGGAGGACGTTATTCAAAGAGATGGTGACCTCTCCTGGTGCCTGGAGTGCTGCGGGGGACCTCCGGCCCCATGTCTGCGGCAAATCAAATGATGTGCTGTGGGAGAGGGGGGTTGGGACTCAGACATCCATCATCAACCTGCTGACCACAGAGGAGAGGAGGAGAAAGCTGCCAGGAAGCTTCCCCTCTGTTGGTCCTCGGAGGCGCTGGTAACTTTAATCTTGGGGTGTCTCCTTACTCATCCATTAGTGGGTACTAACCGTGGCTCCCTGTGCAAGCACCTTAATGGCTGCTTGGCCTGGACCAGCCCTAATTAAGACTGAAGAGTGGTTTCTTTTCAAAACTCCTGTTTAAATGTATTTTTCTAGCCTTTTACCTTCCCAGATAAGATTACCAGGGCTCAGAGTGTGTGTGGTTTTTTTCTATTCTTCAGCAGTTCCAGTGATTTACCAGTTAAAAAATGTGAGAGGACTGCAGGACCTTGACCAAACTTTCTTTCTGATCAATGCATTCAGGGGCTTTTATTATCTTTTCTCTTCTTCCCCAGACAGCTCCAGCTTCAAGGTAGCTCAGGTAGAAAGCTGCAAACTGCAGAAAACAATCTTTGCTGACAAAAGCTTCCCAGCTAAGCACTGATCTGGATTTGAGGATGGGCTTGAGGTTGCAGACAGTGTGTGAGAAGGGCATTCTCCTGTGAGGTTGAAAAGGTGGAGGTAGCACCCAGGTGTGTCCCACCGCTGTGGTGGTGAATCGCAGCAGGGTATGTGCTTGCTGTGGAGCAGAGTTAAGGGTATCCAGGCTATTTTCCAGGTGTGACAATGACTGTGTAGCAGCACAGCCCTTGCTCTCCCTCTGCCTCGTGCTTGTTTCGGCTCGCTTTGGGGCTTGAGAGGGAGCATCTTCTCTGTGCTTGCGTGTTCTTTGTTCTCACAGCCTGCATGACCACTCGCAGACCTTGCTCAGCCCCCTCCAGCCTCCCTCAGGTTTCCCGGGGCTGGGATTTCCAGCCCCTTCGGTGTAGATGTGACCTCTACAGCACTGAGTGTGCAAGTAGAGGACACTGCTGCCTGAGCCATACTCCTCCCTGGAGGACCTGCTTCCCACTGCTGACCAGGAGATGCTGGTTGATATCCTGCTATGTGAATTGATGTGCCTCTGTGTTTTTGTGATGGAGACAGAGCACATATGAGGGCCTTGGAGAGGATTGCGAGCCAAAAAGCTTCTGGAGAACATCTCTGCTGTGGAGCAGGAGCCTGGTCCAAAGTGGCAGCCTACCTTTACAGAAGACTGCTGAGTATTTTGTGCTTCCTTGGGTGCAGAAAGGGCTTGAGATCCTTGGCTGAGTCCCAGGTGCTTTCACACCTGTCTCCATTTCACGGACTTTTCAGTAAGGCTTCACCAGTTTCTCCACATAGGACAGGTTGGTCACCTTGGGATGGTCTGTCCATAGGTGTAGGGGAAGATCCTCAGCTCACATCCCTTCACGAGTGTTGCTGAGGGCAAGGCAAGCCTTTAAACACACTAAAGGAGAAAGAACAGTTGCCTGAGCTGTGGCCAAGCTGTCCCAAGGAGAAAAGAAACAACCAAGTGTTACAACATCCCTTAAAAGTCTCTGTCCAACGTTGATTAAAATGGCTTGGAGTCCGCCTCATGCTGCACTCCTAAACCTTAGATGCCTCGTCCCTGCTAACAGCTCTCTTCTTCAGTATGGGGTCCTGTGGAGGGTGGAAATTCCCCCCAGGGTTTCCCAAGCCCTTCCACAAACAAGACAGGGCGCCTCTAGATGGCAATGTTTCTGTTCAGGAGGGCAGCGAGTGCTTTTCAGGCAAGCTGTTGTGTGCCCTTTTCATGCGGAACTTTGGAGAAGCTCTGAGATTTACGCTGGGCTGAAGTGGACGACTTAGCACCCCGCTGCCTCTTATCTCTTCTTCAGTGAAAGTGCCTTGGATTGGGTGACCTCAGGGGACCAGGGGCTTTAGCAGGCTGGACAGTACTTTTCTGGCTGTCCTTCCCTGCGCGGGATGGAATTGGCTCAGGCTTGATTGCCCGGGGGTCAGGGAGGTACCAGGGTTTTTGGAGGGCAGGGTGATGCCTTGCTGTGACTGGGAGCTGCTGTAAAGGGCTCGGTGTTACTGGTGCTCAGCTTGTTTTCCACCTTTGCTTGAGAATGCAGGCAGACGACTCCGCTTCCTCTGGTGCGGAGGGCACGTGTATGGAAATAGGGCCTTGCCCTTTGGCTGGAGAAGAGCTGGGAGGTTAGAGAGGGAAAACGTTGCTGGAGAGGACTGCTCCTGTGTGCTTAGAGCCAGCACTTGCCACCACATCCCCGCACCGTGCCGGAGAGGTGGGGATGCTGGACTGAACACCCTCTGCTTTTCCTAGGGCTCGTGATGTGACTCTGGGAACACCCTCTGCTTTTCCTAGGGCTCCTGATGTGACTCTGGACGGAGACTGTGTCTCTGAGGCTGTGCCTGTGTTTGTCATCTCTCCTGGATGCCAATTCAACAGGTACTTTGTCCGTCACTGTCAAGGAAGGGAGGATGGAGGAAGGCTTGGAGGCTTACCAGCAGGCTCCTGTCCCTCATAGTTTAGTCAAGCAAAATCTTCTTGGCTCACACTGCAGGACCCTCCAAAAGCAGCCTAGGTGATGGGCTGGCGGAAGAACCAGCTGCCACACGCCTTTGGCCTCTCTCTGAAGTCCTTGCAGTGGGACTGGGCTCACTTAGCTTCTCCTGACCATGTTTTATTATGGGCTCAGCCTGTTTGTGGTCAAGAGGAGCAGAGGAAGACTTTGAGAGCTGGGGAGTCTTCCTGTGACGTGCAGCACATGTAGACTGAGGTCCTGTAACTCTTCCCTCTTAACCTCCTCCTGGGAGCAGCCAAGAAAATACAGCCCCTTGCCAAAAGGAGCTGAGCCAGGTGGAAAGCAAGCACCGTGTTCAGCGATGGTCTGAGATCAGGCGACCAATTTATGTAATCTTTTGGCTCCTTGGAGTTTTATGAATCCAAGTATACCAATTTTGGGAGGACTAGATCTATTGTGCAGACCTGAGAGAGAGACTAGACCCAGATCTTGCTTGAACTTGCCAGGCGTGGTGGTAACAGCTGACCTGGGATCTGGGGTGACCTCTTCTTCAGTTTTTGGTGGTGGTTTGAGTTAACTCCTGCTGCTTCTGCGGGGGGAAGCGTTGAGGCCTGTGTGACAGTGTTTCCTACCCATGTGGCAACAGTGAGAGCATCAAACCCCAGTCCTGAAGCTTCCCCCTTGCTCTCCATCCGCTTCCCTCTCCCCTCTGCTGGCTTGGCAGGCTTGCCTAGTGCTGGCCTCTCACCTGGGGCTGCTCCTGCTCTGCTTCACCAGCGTTGCTGAGCAGCCTGGGGCTGGTCTCGGGCAGCGGAACAACTGTGGTGCCGTGGAGAATGAAGGAAGTACAGAGCCTCGGGGGCAGCAGTAGTTGCTGATCGATTCCCAGCTCTGCCACAGGAGAGGAGAAATCCTTCCTGTATCCCTGTGCAGTCTTTTCCTCTGTGTAAAACCAAGACAGGGATCCTTTTCTTGCCTCGTTGAATTGATGCCGAAGGGAGAGACTGGCTCTTCCTTGGTGTTTTTTCCCCTGCTGACGGGGATAATAGTCTCTTTGGTGCTGATGTGTTCGTGCTGTCCAATCCACCAAGAGACCTTGAACCCTGGCAGAGCAGCAGGGGTGGGCTGGCTGCTCCCCAGTCTCTCCGTGCACTCGCCCTCCTCTCCAGCCTGCGCTGAAGCTTTCTCTGCCAGTCCTGCACCTGCAGCCCTGGGCAGACGGGCTATAGTCACGCTGCAGCAGGCATGGACAATTGATTATAAGCGGTCGTAGATTACCTGGAGCAATGCTATTAAATTTAATACAGTTCTCCACCGGCCCTTGGGGCACAGCCTTGGGTTGTGTAACTGACATCTTGCTGCAAAGCATTTCGGGGACATTTCTAGGGGCGTGAGGCGAAGAGATTCAGCTGCAAAGTGGGAGAAGATGAGTTTCTGTTGAGATTTATTTCCTGCCCAATAATTGCCCAGAAAAGCTGTGTAAACCTTCTCTGTTTGTGGAACAAATACTGCAAGAGTTACTGCTCTGACCTTTTTTTTCTTTTCCGCTGGACAATTGTCTGTGCCCTTGCTATTCAGAAGCCTTGATATGCTGCTGGCAGATTTATGAAAAGTTGAAACACACCTCTTACTGCCTTGGAGTTGATTGGAAGAAAGGAAACTTTTTCGATAAAACCCAAACCCTCTGCCATGCATCCTGCGTGCCAAGCTAGGGTTGAAGTTTAAAAGAACAGTTGGGAGTACTTACCTCTTTTCCTTGTCAACCTCTTTTCCTTGTCAGCTCCTTGTCTTTTGTTGTCGTGTCATCTGCGAAAGAGGGATGATCAGGATCACCACTGGATTTAGGCGGGAGTGTCTTATGAGAACCCAGGCTGTGATGAGGAGAGGCCACTGCTTGCTGGGGGCTCAGTGCCTCTTGAGGGAAGGGCTGCTGAGCGTGAAAGCCCTGCCCTGGCTTAACATAAGCTTGTGGCAAATTCTCATGTGAATGCTCTCACGTGGATCTGGCGGCTGCTAAATTTGGGAATAAATCTACCTTCCCTGGCAGCAATAGTAAATCAGACAGCACACGTCCAGCGAGGGTTTGGCGCCCACTGCAAAACGTGCTTGGTTTGCGTGTGGTTCAGAGCTTGCCCACACTGAGATGGAGTTGGCGCTAAAGCTCTCTGGAACAAACGTCTGAGTTGAAATCCTCTCCTGGGTGGGATCCCAGGGGCTTGTTAGTGCTTTTTGGGGTCTTCATCACTCTGCGAGCCTCTGATAGTGGTGCTAAGTGGCCCTCTTCCCTCTGTATGAACACACAGCCGATAAGTCAACAGGATTGTAGAGCAGCCAGACAGCCTGGAGAGGCTGTACAGAGAGGGCTGCTTAGAGTCATCGATCCTCCCTTTGGGTGCCTCACAAGAGCAGATGCCACTTGCAAACCCAGTCGCATCTCCTCGTACGTGCCGGGTGGCTGTACAGTCCCTACGTTTTCTGCACGCCATCGCTCCTGGCACTGTCTGGAGCCTGCACCACCTCCACCTTACCGGCTCGCTGCCAGGAAACAGCCCTGTCCAAGCAGGGATCGTTCTGCCTCTTAAGTTTTATTTTTGGTAATGTAGGATCTGTGGTAGCTGGTAAATGTCAGCCCTCATTAGGAAATGTATCTTGTGGGTGTGTTTCTCCTCGCGTACAAACCTGTTGGAGACTGCTGGTATGTCACCCAGTGTCTGAGTGGAGAATCAGGCCCATATGTATGTATATGTGTACGTATGTATGCGGGCACTTCCTCCTGCAGGTGACAGGAAAGCGGAGGGTGTGGGTTTTAATCCGTGTGTGTGTGGGCAGCTCTGCTCGTGCTGTTTGTCAGCTGGAATCCCAGCACAGGGCTCTGCGGCATCAGCCGTGGCTTCTTTTTTGCCTTCTGTCACATTTGGAGGGAGGGAAGATGTAGCTGAGTCTTGCAAGAGTAGGTCAAAACATACTGCAGCACTAAAGATCAGAGCAAAAGCTTTCTTGTACAAACACACGGTTTTATTCATCCTGTTATTTTCTTTATCAAATGCTTACTTGCCTGTACAGAGCAGCTTTCAGCCCCAGGGAAAGCAAGCGCCTCGTAGGAAGGGAAGCTGGGCTGGTGACTGTGACTGGAGTGGGTCACAGCCATGGAGGGTGGATGATCCTGGCTCTGCTCTGCCCCCGCATCCTCTGGATCTCTGTGAAGACCCTAAGAAATAAAAAGCAGGGACTTGTAGCTGCCTGTGTATGCAGCACATGGTGTGGCAGCACCCCCAAAGAAATGCCAATCGTGACAATCGCCCTGTGAAGGAGAATTGCTGTGATGCTGGAGTGCGGCTGTTTATGGGTGGGTAGCAGTCTGGTTAGGGTACCACCTGGTTAGGGTGCTGGAGCAAGCGCTTTTATCTAGACAGAGCTCTGCCTGGGATTCTTCAACGTCCAGACATGCAGACAGCTTATTTTTAAGGTCTCGTTTGAAAGATGTCAGCTCCCCCTCCCTACTCTTCCCCAGGCAGCGAGAGCAGAAAACTAAATTTATCTGCATTGGGACAGAGAGAGCTGGAGTAAACCAGCCAGGCGCTGCTCCAGATCTGCGGGGTAGAACAACTGGCACGGAGCTGTCTGTCTGTCTGAGTCAGAGATGCTCGGGTGCTGCCGATGCTGGGGTGACAGTGACAACTCTGTGGCGGTTTCCATCCCAGCCTCTGGGTTTTGGAATTTACTAGAAAGTTTGCCTTGTTGGGATGATGATTTATCCGACTCAGTCCCAGGGTTGATTTATTTTTTTTCCTATGTGAGGCAAAGCAGTCCCTCTGCTGTCTGGGAGAGAGGTGAGGAGTTACATTCCCTGCTTTCATTCCCAAGATGTTGTGAGGATCCCAGCGCGGAAACAGTGCTGGAGAAGACATTGAAGCACAGCCTGCGACGTGCCCTTGTTGCTCCGGGACTTTAAAATATACCGTATGTAGTGCATAGGAACAGGGATTGTGAATCAGTGGGAGAGTAGCTGCCCATAGCTCCCTTTTTGGGGTCATTTTTGGCTGATGCACGTTGGTAGAAGGGAAAAGGGGGGAGATGCCTGAATGGAGGTGTGCTATGCTGGCGGAGGTGTGCCTGAATTAAAGAAGAGACACTTCCATGTGAGTCCCTTCCTTGGGCTATCTGGGAGATGCCCTGTGTCTGGAGCATGGGCAGGTGGGGATGGGGCAGGATCTGGTTTTTTGGTTTTGCCTCCTTCTACAGCTGGAGCATCCGTCTCTCTCAGACTGCTGCTAATGAGTTGGTTAAACAGCATCTCCTTACCAGAAACTCTTTTCAGTCCTGTTACAGTCTTGCAACATGTCAGTGGTGACAATAAAAGTGAATTAAGCCACTTTTATCCTTTTTTTTTGTCTTATGATGTTTATTAGAAGATGTGAATGCTCGTTTAGAAGAGCTAATCGTTGTTATTTATTTGTCAGTGGTATCAAGAAGCCCCTGCTCGGTCTGGGCACCCGTCGTGCCAGCTGCCGTGTGCGCTCGTGGAAGGAACAAGAGCCAGCCCTGCAGAATGAATTGGCTGGTGGGAAGAGCCGAGGCAAGGCAGGCAGATTCCCATGCCCATTCAGCCCCAGCTGCAGGACTTCCTGCTGCTTGGAAACACTGCGAGAGCCACTGGAGCCAGTGGAGAGCCACCTCCGCCACACTGCCCAGCAGAGATTGCTCTGAGTAGCAGCAGAATCTGCTCTCTGACCACTTATTGCCCTTGCTGCCATATGTCTGTCTTCGTCAGATGGTCCCAGAATTGCTGGGAAGCATGTGCTGGGGGGATGGGTGGGCAGGCACCTTGCATGGCTGTGTGATTTTTTCCAGAGGAATCCAGGGTATAAGTGAAAACCGAAAGCTTTAACTATGGAGTAGTTGGCTTGATGTGAAGGGTAAATAGTGGCAAGAGGATTATCCCCTGGCCCATATCAGAAACAGTGTGGCCAGTGGGAGTAGGGAAGTGATCCTGCCCCTGTACTTGCCACTAGGGGGGCCACAGCTCGCGCGCTGTGTTCAGTTTTGGGCACTGCGGTGCAAGGAAGACATAGAGGTGCTGAAGCAGGTCCAGAGAAGGGCAGTGAAGCTGGTGAGGGGTCTAGAGAACAAGGCTTGTGAGGAGCAGCTGAGGGAGCCGAGGTCGTTCAACCTGGAGGAGGCTGAGGGGAGACCTTATCACTGTCCACAACTCCCTGAAAGGAGACTGTAGTGAGGTGAGGGTCAGTCTCATCTCTAAAGTAACAAGCAATGGGAGAGGAAATGGGCTCATGTTGCTCCAGAGGAGGTTTAGATTGGATATTAGGAAAATTTTTTTTACTGAAAGAGTGCTGAAGCGTTAGAATAGGCTGCCCAGGGAAGTGGTGGAGTCGCTATCCCTGGAGGTGTTCAAATAACGAGTAGACGTGGCACTTTGTGATATGGTTTAGTGGTCACGATGGTGTTGGGTTGACAGTTGGACTTGATCATCTTAGAGGTCTTTTCCAACCTTAATGATTCTATGATTCAGCTCTGATTCTATCTCACAGTCCTGTGGGTCCTTTCTGTTTCAGATGGCCCCTTATTCCTCACCCCCAGGCCTTTGCAGGCAAAGAGGAGAATGCGTAATTCATCTCTCCTCTCAAGCTGCTTTGATTCAGTAGCTTGGCTGAGACTTAAAGCAAGCTCTTCCAGAGACTTGGGCTGCTAGTCAAGATGCTTTCCAGCACATCTAACAGGGCAAAAGAATTATTTTATTGCGATGAGAAATCCAGGCAAGGGGATGCGATAGTAAAGGCCTGTAGGAAGTTCAGTGCACAAACTTTTCAGGGGCAGTTTGGTCTGTGCTTTTCAGAGCTCCATCCTTAACTGATAAGTTTAAAGGGCCCAGCAACCAGGAGCAGAAATCCAAGGACACAGAGGCACAGAGACTGAGAAGCAGGCCAGGAAGGAGAAAGCCATGTGCCAAATTGCTGATCTTCCCCTCCTGTCTGTCCTGCAGAGAGCCAAGACCAAAGGCAACCACCAGTGCCTCTGTGTGTGAAGGAATGGGCCTCAAGCAGACTTTTACTGATGCCAGGCTGGGATCGGTTTTGGCTGAGCCGCTGGCTGCTGAGCTCTGTCCCTAGCCTGTGTTTTGGGCTTCCAGATGTCTGACTTCCAGCCTGTGCTCCTGCCTGGCTCCGGGGCTCCCTTGCCAGGACTTTTTGCTTTGCGCTGCTGTTGTCCAGGCTCCAGATCCATCCTTGGTTGTCGCCTCGCGTAAACATGGGCTTGGATCCCCTGCGAAGGCTGTTGTGTGGGGGACAAAAGCAGGGTGCTCTCCTCTGCCCACCAACCCACCGTGCCATGCTGCAGCAGGCCGAATCGCTGTCTGTATTGGAGGGAAAGCATCATTCTTTTTCTTTCAGTCCCACAGCCGCTGATGTTTTGAAGTTAAGCAAACATTTAAATGCTTAAACCCCCCAAACCCAACAGTCTCAGTTTATCAAGGTAACTTCTAATGAGCAGAAGAGGAGGGGGAACAGACACAGGAAGGGCAGCAGACACAAACAGCCTGGCAGAGCACTTGTCCTCCTGACAACACAGCAAGTTTCAAACTGGCCTCCCTCCTGACGTTTGCCTGAGGGTATATTTAACCAGCCTGGGAGATGCTGGAGCAGAAGTGTGCACCTTGGAACTCAAGGACACCTCGGTGGGGGTCAGCCAGGTTTTGCAAGGGAGGAAGACGGGCTCCAAATGGAAGATGTGCCTCCTTGCCTCCCTCTCTGTCTGTGTGTAGCCAGACTGAAAGGCTGTGCTCGCAGCTTGGTGGAGAGGATGCTAATGAAGCATGAACCGGCTGCGCTCAGTGGTGGCTCCGGTGCTATTTGCCACCAGCCCGCCTGCCTGCATCTTCCTTTCGTTCTTGCTGCATTTACACGTTGTGTCTGACGAATGAAAATGCGGTCTCCTCTCTGAAGCAGGAGGGATGGCAAACAAACAGGATGGGAGCTCAAATTCTGATTTCCTGGGGCTAGGATAAATTGTCAGAGAATGCACAAGGCATCTGAAGGGGGGGGTGGATTTATGGTCTCTGGGACCTTGGGGCTGATTGGAGAGCCTGGGTTTTGTGAGTTCAGCGGGGTGCAAAAAAGAGGCCTTTGATGGCTCCTAATTCTGCTAAAAAATCCATACTGGTTGGTGGTTGTTTTTTCAGTCCCTGACTACAGGCCCTGGCCCAGGGTACTCTCTGCTCCAGGGCTGCGGCTGCTGTGTGGAGTCCCAAGCCCCCAACCCTTCTCACCCCAGAGCTTCTAAAATTCACCTTCCACCTCCCTCAAACGCGCTCCTGCTCTCCTTCCTGGAGCAAGACCTGTGCCATCTCTCCTTGTCTTTGTTGTTCTCCTCCACAGCCTCTGGCACTTATCTTCCTTTTTTCTCCCATGTTTTCAGTGCTTCAGCCAGGCCCTTGCTCACATTGTGTCCCTGTTTCTCGTGCTGTGGGATTTCAGAAACTGAGATGCAAACTGTGTTTCCAGAAATCCTAAGACAGTGCCTACAGACCACAGGCTTGTGTTGCATCTGTGCTACGTGCACATGGGAGTGGAAGGCATCCTCCCCCTGAATTCGCCTGCTCCTAAAATAGCCCAGGCAGTCACAGGAGAGCAGGATGCTTTACGCTGGCTCCTGTGTCGCGAGAAGTTTCTGTGGCAGAGCTTAGGGCCGATGCATCAACGTTGATGCTGCTGAAAACAAATGTGTTTGGTTCTTTTTATGGTGAGAGAATTTTTTGGCATTTCTGAGAGGAAAACTCCCAACCAGGAGGCCGAGCAAGCCTGATGTGTGAGATGGGGTTTGTGCAATAAACCAGAGTATCTGCTGCTTTGGAGAGGTCTGAATTGCCCTCCTGTTGCTTTTATCACATCCCACATCACCTGTGTGCGAAGAAACATCTGGAAGGGTGTGAACACACATCTGCATTTTTTTTATTGGCCCTGCAGAACAAAGCCAGCCACCTTTCAACATCAGATATACCAGGAGGAGGTAGAAATAGGGTGTTAGAAACTGGGATGGGGCCCCTGTCCAGGAATCTTGCCTGGAAATGGGTGTCTGCAGCAGCGTGGGGACTGGGCTAAAATCAAGGATGTTAGTCCACCCTTGTCTCTTGCAGCAGTGTGGTTTTATCTTCCTTTCCAGACTGGTTTTAAGATACGGGGAAAGCGTTGACATTCTTCCCACAGGAGAGATTTGCTGAGGTCCTTAGCTGGTACAAATCAATCAAGCTCTAACTCACAAAGCACCCTATGGGGACACAACTTTGATAGGAACCTTCCCTCTGAAGTTTGATGTGATTTCCTTTTCTTCCAGCCGATATTTGCCTCTTTTCATCACAAAAATAAAAGCTGTGACAAAGCCTGCCGTAGCCTGGGAGCTGGTCCCCACCTCCCTTTTCCCAGCCTTCGTGCCCTCCATCAAAAGACCATGAGTCATCACCTCTTGGCTCCACTAGCCTTGTAATTTTTTTTCTTTTCTCCTCCTCATCCCCCCACCCCAGCTGGGGTGAAGAAGCAAGAAAGCAAATAGGAATAAATACCTCCAGCCATAAAAGTGAAATAAATCAATACCTCTTCTCTGAAGCCAGAGATGCTTAATAGGCAAGGATCACTGCCAGATTGTAAAAGTGTGTTTAGTGTGCGGCTGGGGCAAGTTTAACCCTTGGACATAAACAGCTGAGCAGCTTCTCTCGCCTCTGAATTAAATAACTTTAACTGCAGAGGGCTGTGATTAACACAAGTGCCTCTGGTTGGGATGCACCAGGTATTTTGTGCCTGTGGATCATCTGAGCAGTGGCCTGGGAAGGAGGAGCTGTTGCCAGATCCCTTCTGCAGGCACAGTGATGCTCTTTTCATGAAGAGACAGCTCTGTTTGCGGGTGAGGTAGCTCCTGGGAGCTGGGCTGAGCTGATGGGACTTCAGCTGCCCTTTCCAGGAATTAAGAACCTTTCCAGCTCTCCACCCTGCCTTTCTGTGGTGGGAATACAGAGAAAGAAAGCTCGGGTGAGGCAACCCTGTCTAAACAAACTCGATATTGCCCGTGCTGGGGAAGAGCCGAGGGAAATTCGTGCCCCAGATGCCTGAGGGTTTCTCAGGATGCCAGTGAGGGTGCCAGTGTCACCCTGCTGAGGGAACGAGAAGAACTGCCCTGGAGGGATAATCACTTTCAGAGGGAATATGGGAAGATTAGCCTGTTCTCTTTGCTGGGCCTCTCTTCTCCAAACCATGGAGAGGGTTTGGTTATTCTGCCCAGCTCTCCAGCATGTGTTTCTTCTCTTTGCCTGCACAATGGGGCTGGAGGACAGAGTAAATCTTTGTCTCAGAGCTGTGGTGAGAGACAGCTGGGATCTCCAGTCCCAGTCTCTGGGATTTTGTTGTGATTTTTGTTTTCCTTCCAGGAGACCTCATCCTGGGACCTTCATAACTTCCTGGTCAGTGTTTTCTCCAAAAAGTATGTGGCACCAGAATGATGAGCCAAGAGAGAAATTCAGAGGCACAAGGATCCCATCCTACTTGGAGTTTGGCTTCACAAAATCATGACTGAAAGGTGGTGTGTTGTGTGTATATCAGAGCAAAAATAGTCGGTAGAGAGAAGATGTTTGCACAAAGACCGCTAATTATGAGCTGGCCGTGAACTTGCGAGGCTGGTGACAAGCAGAAGTCTCCTGCATGTTAGAGCAGGAAGGTGTTGATCCCTTCCAGTGGTCACGGAGCAGGGAAGCACCGGCTTGGTTTAAAGCAAAGTTGAGCAGGGGTAATTATTTGGTGTAACTCCGACGCTGTTCAGAGGCTGGCTGCAGGATTGTGGCATTTCTTGCTAGTCTTATTTATGATGGTCTGTGTGCCTTTTGTTGGGGCTGGGAGCTCAAAAGATAGCCAAGGTGTTTCAGAAGAGGATTATGGTTAGTTTCCCACCAAGCCTCCGTGTACCTCTATAAGCTATTTGTTCTCCTGGCACACAGACCTGCACTCGGTTAAGTGCTGCCTGGCACGCAAATGTTTTCCTGAACTTTAGCAGAAGCCTTTTGCTGAGAAAAGCCACGTGATGGAAGTTAACTTTGTATTTAGGAGCCGGGAGCATCTGGCACAGATCTTAGAAAGCTGTCTGGTTTCCGTGCGAAAGGAAGGCAGGCTGTGCTGGGAACGGTGATCCTGGAAGCGCTTGTGTTTGTTTTGATTTTTCCTCATGCGCAGGGGAGATTACATCTCTTACTGACATGCCTGTGGCAAGCAGAGGTTATGGGAGTTATTAAAGTAGCAATGGAAAAGGCTATTCCAAGCGACACAATTTCACTCTCCTCCTGCAGAGAGTATTGCTCTTGGTTGGGACAGGACAGACAGATTGAGGTCATGGTTGGCATAAAATGGGCTGGATTTGTCCCATTGCTTCTGAGAGGCCTTCTTTATGGACAGGAGGGGTGAAGCCTGAGGCTTTGGCCAAAAAAAAGGGTCTTTGCTGACTCTCGATACCTTGCCTTGTTCCTCTGTGTGTCAGACAGCTCCTACTCCTCTCTGCCAGGTTCCAGGCTTTCCAGTTTGGACCTGAAAGTCCTTGTAGTTAGAGCAGACAGGGTCCCTGGTAGTTCTCCACACCTAAACATCCACTTCTTGTTCTCAGTCTCTCAGTCCCCTCAAACAGGTAGGAAGGAGCCTCCTGCCTCCAAGACCTCAGTTTTCTGGGTGAGCTGTTGTCCTCTGGGCATCAACCCTCTGCGTGGCTTAGTGTGTCGCTCCTTCTTGGCGCCTTCCTCTGCTTCCAAACATGGGAGAAAATACTCTTGGTGGTGCCCAGAAAGTTGTCTGTGAAAGTCCGGCTGCGGAAGAGCTGATGAACTGCTTTTCTGCCTGAGGCAAGCCAAGTGCTCCTGACAGGGTAATCAATCTCCCCGAGCTGATGGGGACTGCCCTGACTTTGTGGAGTGTGTAGTGTCTCCCCTGTAACGGCCACAAGTCCCCCTCCCAGGCAGCAGCACCCGAGGGAAGGAGAGTGTTTGTGTGTGTGTTTAAAGGTGGTGAAATGCTTTTTGGAGGAAAGCTCCAGCCGTCACACGTGCTAACAGGAGAGCTCCCAGCACTTCAGCTTCTGTGGCATAAAATCACAGCAGTCGGTAGATCCTGAAGAAATAAAGCAAACCTGATTGAATTAACCCAGGACTCTGTGCAAGAGGTGGGGAGTGTTTACTCAGTCATTTCATCCTCTCTTGCGGGTACCAAGTCATTGCAGGTAATTTTTCAGCTCGCCGCAGTTAAAACCAGCACGGGGGCTTTGCTGATTAATCCTAATGAGGGAGAGAGAGCCCGTTTCCTGAAATGGTAAGAAAAGGCACCAGCTGGTTTTTTGGGGGTGCCCTTTGGCTTCCTCCATGGACCTTCTGATGCTGTTTCTGAGGGCGTGTAAGATTTGAGGGAAGGATGCTCCTCAGTGTAAGCTGGCACTGGGCTGGGTAGGCTCTGACTCGATGGCTCCCTCAGGGCAGGAGCTGTCACCCGGGGTTGGGATTTCTCCAGCGGCAGGATCTGGGTTGGGGGAAGGGAAAGATTTAGTTTCTTTCAGCATCTGAGGGTGGATTAAGTGGAGCGTTTCCTTGTTAGCTAATTGAAACAGTCAAAATGTCAAATGAGGCATTTCAATAATAGTGATGTTAGGAGCTTTATGTTTTTATTTCTTTTCCTCTCTCTTTTGTGTTGTGCCTTCAAGATGTAGGGACCTAAGTCCCTGCCTCTACAGAAACCCTCTTCAAGAGGGCCTTCAGGAGGGATGGGGAAAGGACAGAAGCCGTTTTAATCCCCTCCAATTCCAACATTATTGTGTTTCAGCAAATATTTTGCAAAAGGATTTTCAGGCTGAACTTCAAACAGGCAAATGCCTCACTCCAGTGACTTGGGGAGCTTTGCAAATTTAGAAAAGAAAATCAAGATTGTTTTAGCTGACATTTAAACCTCTTCTCTTCTCTTTTCCCAGCCTGTCAGGAAGCTTCATACACTTCAGGTCAGACGCTCGAAGAAAAGGGTATTTATAGCCGGGTAGGACCGTAATGGGGAAATCTCCAGGCTGCAGTACCTGTCAGATGAAGTTACTTATGGCCCCAATAGAAACAGCCAACCCGGAACCCACTATGGGAAGTAAAAAAGAAAAGGATCCAGCCCTGGGCGACACAGGGAGGGTCTAGTCCAGGTAATCTGCCCTAATTCCTTGAGGGTGAAGGTAGGCTTTGCTGGAGTGTTTTATTTTCTGGGCAAATGTTTCCCTCGTGGCTTGCTGTGCTTCGTTGCCCTTCTGAATCCTAGCGAGTGCTGATACAGTGAGATCTTGAAGTGTTGTCTGGATCGTTCCTGACCCTGGGGGAGTTAGGAAGGGAGTTAACTAGAGAGGCCAAACCCAAAGAACAGTAGCAGATCAGACAGAGAGGCTGTGGCTCACTTGCCCTGCGTGGTTAGGAGCTCCTGAGGAGCTGATGGAGCACCTGGCTGCAGATCTTGGTTCCTTCTTGCTCCCTCTCAGCCAGGGCTGAAGCCAGGCCAGCGATGCTCAGCAGCGAGCAGCTGTCTGGGCTGTGCTTGGAGTGCTTGACTCCCAGGGATTAGAGTGATTGGGGTTTCTTAAGGTAAAGACAGCTTTGCAAAGGAAAAGCGGTGTGTCTGGGGAGACAGAGCTCCACCACAACCTGTTCTTACCCACAGCCTGCTCTACACCGTGAGTTTTTGCTTGCACGTCAGCTCTGATCCACCGCTGATCTGGAAGGAGGAGAGGATGGGCCTGGGCGGCTCTGCAGCCTGTGGGGAGCTCACCGTGTGGGGTTGGGGTTGTCTTGTGGGGCTGATGGGGCTGCACGGGAGGTTTCGGCAGAAGCATTTCTGCAACCTGAATCGTGGGGCTTGCTTTGAGGCCTCAGATATGACTCTGAGGACACTTTGATGTCGCACAAGGTAGCTGGAAGCTGGATGGCGGTTGGCGTCAGGCTAATGTCGTCCTGGGGCTGTTATTTCTCCGTGTGGAAATCTCTGATGAGCTTAAACTGGAGCTGGAAGCATCTCTCATGGCGTAGGTCTGTGCCTTCTCGAGCGTGGGCCGATCTCTTTCTGTCTTTTCCTATATCTTGCTAGATTTTAAGGGGAAGAAATCCAGGTGCAGTGCCTGGAGAGGGAGCCACGATGTGATCTGTCTGAGAGTCCTAATTTAACCTGCCCAAGAGTGCTGATGTAACCGCAAGGGCGTGGGGACACCTTCTTGGTGGAATGGGGCTGTAGGTAACAAGCAGAGCTGTGCGAGGTGCTACAGGCATGCTTTTCTTGGGGTGAAGAAAACCAAAAAAACCCCGTTACAGACCAGTTTTCGCCTCCCAGAGATATTTTTCCCTGGAGATCTCAGGTGGCTCCTGGCTGATGTTGCTCTTTTGTGCTTTGCAGAAGTGGAAGAGCCCCAGGCGCTGCGCGGGATGATGTTCCGGGGGACATTAGGCTTGCTGTGGCTGCTCAGCTGACTCTGTTCGCATATCCCTTTCGATACCAGCCCCAGCAGGGCTAGAGCAGAGCTGTGCAGGTTTTCATGACACCCAGGAAGGAAAAGAATAAATCTTGCACGTGGAAAGCTCTCCACCATGGTTTTCCTGCCATCTGCCCACCGCAGTGGATGTTAACAAGCTAGTAGATCTAGACTTGCTGTGCCTTGATAGAAAGATTTATTTTTAGGACCTTGATATTTAAAATGATCTGTTATAATTTCATGCTTAAATAACACTAAATAATGTTCCTTGTTTGCACAGTGTAATTGGAAGAGGCGAATAAACCAAACAAACCATCTATGACTGAGCTTCCTTAATATTTTCAAACTGAAACAAACAGTAAAAAAACGAGGACTTGGCCAATTTAACTAGAAAATACCTCCAAAGTGTTGGCATTCCACTTTTTCATTTTCACAGGCCAAGAAACACAAGAGCTTTAAAGAGCCAGTGGCTTCTTGCCAAAAAAAGCCCTTGGTTTGTCTTAGATTGAAGAAAAAAATAAATGGGAAAAAAAAATTAAAAGTGAGCTTATTGTTTGTTTTTTAGGAACTGGCAGAGCTAATGACTCTGGAAGTGCCACGGGATTTTGTGTGAGTGCAGAAAAAAACTTAGAAACTGTTCAGCAAGTTCATTTAGGCTCCTTTAATGCTTCTCAAATCCTGAGGCTTCTTTATTGCTCCTTGATGTCAATTTGACTCTGCTTGATTTCGCTGCCGCTCTCGCTTCTGCTGCAATGGCATTTCCGTGCCTGGTGTGGAGTGGGGTCCTGCACCGATCGCATCCGTAACCTCCCATGTCATCCCCGTGGGCCTTTAGGTGACTGAATGAAACCTTCGGCATTCGGGTGGCCCTGTTGGGGTGGGAAGGTCAGGCCAAGCTGACGTTACCTCTGTGCAAAGCCGTTTAAGTGCAGAGATTTTGTGATTAGTCATGAATTTGCTCTGTTCCCTTCTGGAAAACTGCCATTGGAGAGGGAATAGAGCCCGGGCTTTTGAGCTGCAGCACGTCGACTCATCAGTGGGTCTTTAGCTGGAAGGATCCTTCCCGTCAGAAAGATGAGAGTAACTTTTCCTGCTCTGCCCACGTGCTGAGGTGCCCTGAGGAGCAGTGTTCCTGCAGGTCCAGGCTGTGACAGCGATGGTGCTGACAGCCGTTAGCAGCCCTGCCTCTTGCTCTCGGTTCTGCCCTTTTTCTTCCAGTGCCCCATCCTTCCCCTGTCTCCTGGGTAGGGGTTGGGGGGAGCCAGCTCCCCGCCAGTGCCTCCCTTCCTTCCAGACTGGCCAAGTCCTTCTCCACCTTCCCCTCCCTCTGCTCCCCCCACCCTCTGCTCCGCACAAGCCTGGGCTCTGTTTGTGCCCGCATTAGCATTTCTGCTGACTGCAAGGATTGGTTTAATTTCATGGGTGTCATTGCCTTCAAGAAATCTCTCTCTGAGCAGCAGCCCGACGAATGCCTGATAAAACATATTTTCCTACGGTAATGATTTTATGGACCCATAAGTCATGAATTTATTATGATCTCAGCCCCTGCTGCTGATTGCTGTAAAATGCAAAGTAATTAACAGCAAGCGGTAGCAGCTATTCCCACCTGGTAGCGTGTTCTTGGGTGCGCTGATGGGTTTGATTAAAGTAATGGCTAAAGTGTACAGCCCGGCTGTAAAATATTAGCATGATTAATGCAGTATCCTAAATAAGAAACAAAACTAATGGGCATGGTTTAGGGAATTAAAAATATATATACATTCCTCTCCCTCCCTCTAGCTATTGTTCTGGCTCATTTGTGCTTTCTTTTCTGTTAAATAATGTATGGGCTGAGGACCAGGGGGCAGGCGAGAGATGCATATTGCAGTTTCATAACATCTTAAGTGCTTTGTTAATTTTTCACTCCTCTGTTCTCTTTCTTCTCAACCTGCTGTCTCCCATCGGATAGGGGGAGAAAGATAATCAGGTTTCCTGAACTTGGCCCCAAGTCAGATGTGATTTGATCTGGATTGCAGACAGCCCCGGGAAGCGGCTCAGGGGCAACTTGGAGAGTTGGACTCAGTTTCTGGCCTCGCAGAAGAGAAACCCTGACACTGTGTTTGCGTTCCCCTGGCTGGGGGTGATCTCCGGTCTGTCTCAGCAGCCTGGAGCCCGTAAGTTTTTTCGCACATGAAAAATAACCATGTTTGTCCAGAAGCTGCAGTTCTTCCACTGAGGGGAAAAAAAAAAATCATCTCTTTCTGAACAGCTGAAAAAAGCAGTGACTGGATTTGAGTGAAAAATTTGCAAAAATAAAACTCAGGGTAACCCATGTCACGTTTCTTCCCCCGCACCACCCCAAACCATGATAAATTTGATTTCCACCATTTTTTCAGTGGGAAAGATCAGAAATTATTTGGGTTTGGGGATGATCAAAAAAATATACAATTGACATTTTTTTAAATTTGAAAGTTTATTTGGAAATGAAGTAACTCATTGTAGAAAAAAAACACAAACCAAACAAAAAGGCTTTTTTGACCTACGTGTTTTTCTCAGCTCTTCTTCTGTGATTTCTAAAGATGCATACACCAGTGTCATCTAATTCTCTCTGATCTGCCTCTGACTTTTCAGGTGTATTGATCTGCTCTAGTTTATGAAGCTACTGACTATTGGAAAGTCGAGTTTATAGATAACTACAGAGAAAGGGGCTTCCATATCACAGGAGTTCCAGCTGTGCTGCTTTTGTTGATCACACAACACACATTTTTGGGAACTTTTCTTAACCAGGAGATTGCAGAAGGGAGCTCAGTGTGCCGACGTCGCTGAGAATTGTTGTATTGTGTTGTACTGTGCAAATCGTGTTTTCTCCCTCTTGGGACGGAGAGGTTTCTAGGTTTGTTTCTGCAGATAAGATATAAACTTGGTCGTGGTTCTGCTAGTAAATACATGTAGCCCCAAGCTCCAGCATGTGTCTTGTTGGTCCCTCCAGTAGTTTGACAAAGTGCCCTTCCAGCAACCTCCTGCAAGTACCACATGAACAATGTTGTTGATCCTTCAGTGTCTGCAGTACTCGTGGCAAGGGGGTGCTGGGCTCCGTCAGTAACCGCGTGGCAGCCAGCTCTTTGCCAACGCTGGCGCGGGTTTTAGATGGGTGGGGGTCCAAACAGGAATGGACGTGCTACCAGGAGGGTGAGAACGAAGTTCTGTCTCTGAAATTGCTACCGCTGGATTTGTGACCACCTTTTCTTGGGAAGGATTTAGGAAACATCAAACAGATACAAACCATGATGAAAGGTGCAAGGGAGCTTCCATGCGAGGAGAGGTTAAGCAGGCTGAGATGTGTTGTTTGAGTAAAGCGGCAGCTGGGAGAGGGATGTGATCAAACCACGCACAGTCCGGAGTGCAGTAGAAGAAATGGCACAGATAATAGTTTGCAGCATCTTGCGATTCAAATTCTTCTGAGGGTTACTTGGTGAACTCGTTAAGCAGAAGCTTAATGAGAATGAAGGGAAGTCCATTTGTCTGAAGTGCAGAATTGCATATGTATTTCATTGCCACGTGCTGCTCTGGAGTCCAAAAGGGGACAATAGATGTGAAGTGGGACTAGTTCATCGTGGAAGGCAGATCCTTGGGGGTGCTGAACGTAGCTGAAGGGTTTGTAGGAAGAAGAGGGCTGTAGATATCCCATCACTCATTTGCTTCCTGCCTCCTCCCCTCGGCAAAGCTATGGCCACATTCTTATTTTTGCTATATCCTCTTATCTCAAAACAGAGGCTCAAGAAGCATGTAGCTGCTGTGGTTCAACTGACAACACTTTCTTTCCTCAGGGATGGATCTCCCTGGAGACTTCTCCCACCACGTGAGACCTTCTGTACTGGAAGCACAGGGCGGGTGATGAAGGAAGGGCAATGATGCTGAGCTACATCATGGTTCTCGCCAGAAACATCTGGGCTTGGAGAGGTGGCAAACACCACAAACCCATGAAGCTGAGGTCTGGCAGTAGTGTCAAGAGGTAAGAGCCAAGCGTGTGAATCTCATCCCAGCTGTGAGACACGACAGTGCCACAGCAAACGCTGGCGTGTGAGGATGGGGCGTGGTGGCTGAGCAAGGGAAGGCAGATGCTTTTCATCTCTCTCTTTTAGGTACCCTTTGAGTTAGCTTGCTGCAGTCAGGCAGCGTGGGGTCATATTTGGAAGGCTTTCTCAGCAGTGCACATATGTTAATGATGTTTGAGGAGTAGTTTCTGGGGGAGATCTGGGAGCCAGGCAGCTCTGCAAATCAGCCCATTAGTATTTTTAAAAGAAAACCTCCATCCTGTAGGAGCTGCTTCGGCCTCTGGAGACATGCCAGAACCGTATCCCAGACTGCACTGCATCCGCTTCTCCTGTTAGATCTTTCCCTCTCTCCTTTTATCCACCCCTTTTCCTTCCCTCCTGGCTAGAGCTTTCTATTGCTATTCTATCCAAAACACACTCTAGTTGTTGCCTTCTGTGCTTCTCTTCCCTGAAAGTTTGCACAAGGTTAGGCTGGCGGGGCTGGTTTTTCTCCCCCCCTTTTTTTTTTCCCCTCTCCTTTCTGTTTTTGGAGCTAATCACCCTGGTGAAATTGAGCTGTAATGCAGCTGACAGTGGTCAGATTGAGCTGACTGTGTGTGCTCCAGCACAGACCCGGATTCCTGCATCACTAAAAATGAACACCGACAGCCGCCAAGCGAAAGAGAGATCGCGTGGCCTTGTTTAAAACACACTCGCGCAACAGCGTGAGCAACCTGAACAAAAGCTACCTGTCTCCTCTTTTGAGGTGGGTGAAAGAAGAAGTTATTGGGCTTGATGTGTGCAGCGAGAGGGGGGAGACTGCGTTTCCCCACCTCCTCCCTCTGCCATCCGCAGCCATGCAGCAGGTAGAAGATGTTGCGTTAGGTGGGGAGGATTTATAGCTGTCGGGAGTCAGTCAGAGTGTCAGGGTAAATCAAGCCTGACGTTTTTAACATCTTCCCCACACAAAGCGGGGGGGCAGGGGGAGAACGGAGGAAGCAATTGTAATTTCATGTCTATATCCTGCTCGACTAATCAAGGTGAGCAAGAGACATGCCAGCCAGAGCAGATATTCCTCTTGTTAGCATAATCGTTTCTTTGCTTTGGCTTTTCCGTTCCTTTCCTGGACTACTATAGCAGCCTGCTCTGTGGGGGAAGAAAGATCCAGCTGATCAGTGCTAGAGGCTTGTAGACAAGTGGTTCTTGCTCCTCCGGACTGTCTCTTGTCATATATATCTAGTCAGGTAAGTGAAAACTCGTGATAAAACACATTTTAGCAGAGGTTCGACTACCTGGAGCTCTGTCTCCTCACTCCTATTCAGACCCCAAACATAACCTACTGTTAGCCCTGGGCTGGCGGTGTTGTGGTGGACAGTATGCTCTCCTGGTTCTCTCCCGACCCCTTTCAGGAGCACCGTGCTCGTGTTAGGCCTACAGATGAGCTATGGAGAGAAGAAATATCTGCTTCACGAGGGGAAGCTAGTTCTAGGGGATTTCCAGCAGCAGCGTGGCTCGGGAGTTGTGCATGGCATGTCTCTTGTCTTCCCTCAGGCACATGCTGCTGCAAAGCCTACCCTTGCCTTTTACCTCACTCCCCTCGAAGGCTGCCTTCTCTCCTCCTGGGTAGGCTGATTCCCTCTGGTGAGTACGGAGAGGCAGGGGGCGCAAAATAAATATGTAAATAAGTGCCTGTTCCCCACCCTTCCTGTGCCAGAGTATTGGTGTAACGTGGGGAGCACATCCTGGTTTGAATACTGGGATTAGCAAGGTACTCTGCCCTTTGCTAGAAGGGAAGATCTGGTGGTGTGGGATACCTCGTGGCAGTGGAAAGGCTCGTGCTCCAGGGCAGGACCTTGGTGGTTTTGATGCCATCTTCTAGCTTGTTGCACGGGGTGTCCCGAAGGTGAACGAGGCGAAGCGTGCGCAGTCCTAAGCTGGAGCTGTGGAGCAGCAGTAAAAGCGGGTTCCACGTGCTGTCAATGCAGGGCATCATCATTAAAATTCCTTGCGTGCACGGAAGTGGGCTAAGTCATCAGCGGAGCCTCTGAGCACCGCGGGCTCGTGCTGATTTACACCAGCTGGGGAACTGGGCCAAATCTGTCTTGTTCAATGAATGATCATTCAATTTTTCTCTCTGCTATCAAGCCCTTAAACACAAGCCGGTTGAAATCAATGGGAGGCTTCCATCATTTTCAGGGCTATAGGCCTAAAAAATTGGATGCTTAGGAAAAAGGAAGACAGAGGAGGAGAAAGGGAAGAAGGAATAAATGCTGCTGTAACATTATGGCTTACAACATAAACTGATGCAAGTGAGAAATGGTTTAGTTACGATTCTCCAGCAGCCACAAGTCCGTAAAGCGGTACATGGAAACGTGTACACCGAAGAGCATCCTTCGTTATGTAAACTGCTCTGTGGGCGCAAAGGGAGCCTGTCCCTCTGCGAATCCTTTCTCTGTGTGTCCTATTTCTCTATGTGATTAAGTTCTCTGCTCTTCCATTGCAGTTAGGGTTCTTACTAGTGGTACGCACACGCTCTGCAGGATGGCTGTTACGCACAGAAATGCGGGAAGGAGCGCTGCCTTCTGCTCCCAGAAACCAGCAGGATTTTTTTTGCAGTAGCTGGAAGAGGGGGAGGTTAATATCTCATCCAGCCTCTGGCTGTATTTTGATAAAATCCTTTGTCCAATGACTGCAAAGTATTTTGCAAGTACGGCAGAGTAAATCCCCTTCAGACAGGTATTATCTGGCCTATTTCACAGCTGAGAATTTGCAGCCTTTCGGAGTCATCCGGACGGTGGCGGCGTCTTCACCTTGTGATCTCCTAAGCTGAATGAATGTGTCGGGGTCGGTCCTTTCACATCCAGCCCCAGTTCGAACACAGCCCTCCAGTACGTCTGGGTACAGTTAGATCCTTCCTACCTCAGCCTCCCCATCCGTAGAAGAGGTACGACAATCATCCTTTCCCCCGGGTAAACATTTCATTATGCGATGCTGCCGAAGTACCTCGGAAGGGGAGAAGACCTACAGATAAGTCTGCATTCTCATTTTGGCTGTGTTCGTGTGCGTGTTTTCTGCTTTAACTGCCGGTCTCTTGCTTTGCCTGCTCATTAGTTCTGCTTGAGTGCAGGACCTCTCCAAAAAAATGCAGTGTTGGCAGTGGGCATGAATTCTTAACGACTCCTGTCTCTAATGACAGAATCCGGGGCCAGGCAGTCAGTTTGCTTGCTGAGAGAAGGAGAGGCAGGCGAGACCGTAGCTCGCTGCCGCTTTCTCTCATCGTGGGTGAGTTTGCAAAATCACAGGAGGATCTGCAAAACACGCTCAGGTGTTGGCCTGCTTCTTGTGCTGCAAGGAGAATGGCTCGGGATGACAGATGGCAAGATGTGCCTCTTGGTCTGTGGAAGGTGTTGAATTTGTTTTTAAAGCTCACTCTGGCCTCCCTCTGCTGTTCTGCCCAGGAGACCAACAACAGATTTTGGCTTTTGAGCCAAAGCTGGAAATCTCGAGCCTGACTTGCCCAGTGCCCTGTTGTGCTGTCCAACTTAATGCAGAGGGAAAATACTAAACTGCAAAAAAACGTAATCAAACAAAACAACACAGCAATCAAAAAAAACACACCAAGGGTTCCATTGTACTCAACAGAAGAAGGACTGGTCTTAATGGGAAGCTTAAGACTTTAGTAATGTTTTTGTTGTCTTCTGTTTCTATTCTATACTTTTATGCAAAGATTCCTTAAGTTTTTGAAAGTGCAGTTTTTAACGTAAGTTAGCTTTTCCCTTCACAGACTCTTTATATTTGGTTTAAAAAAGAAAAAAGTCTTGCCATGTTAGAATAGGTGGGAAGGGACAGGCAGGTGAATGCTGCCTGGGTGCCATTCTTTCTGTTCCATTTAATGACAGCAGTGAGAAGACAGAAAGAAAATAAACAAAGAAAATGGAGAACGAATCATTTAAAATCTTGTCAATTCTTTGTTTTCTGACTTTTAATAGCCAAAAAATTACAATTTTTGGTGGTGGCAGCAAAATCCTGTGTTTTTATTTTTGTGGATTCTGCTGAAATGTCATTTGGTGGATTTGTTTTATTTCTGATGAAATCTCAGAATGCTCTGAGAAAAATTCAAGTTGATTCTGGGCAGTCCACTCCCTTTTACAACTCTGGTTCTTTCTTTCAATTTGTCCTTGTTTCTCCTTGCCACTTCCATCCTTGTTGATGCTTTTTTCCACTCCTCTTCTGCTCAAATTGCCACCACCAAGACAGTTAACATGGCCATGAGGCATTTCCTTTGCAGATGGATTAACTGTGGTTGAGATTTTGGTGATTCCCAGAGCTACTGTCTGGGGCAGGGTTGCCTCCGATTCACTCATTGTGGCTGGAAAGTTTTCATTGTTCAGCTCAAATTATGTCCCTTTGCTCCTGATATATGGAAAGGCAGATTCTGGCACTGAGCTGTTTTCCGTGTGGCCCATGGAGGTCGGTCAGGTAGGCTGGTTGTCTACCTGTGCTGACTTGGAGAATCATTCTGCCTTTGCAGCTTTCTTGCTACCTTTCTGTTCCTCTGTAGCTTGGACCAGTTTAATAAGTAAATAAATAAAAATGGTAGAAGCTATTTGGGGCATCTTGTGAACCACAAGTTGATCTTTGATTAGGAGGAAAGGAAAGAGAAAGCTGGGACGTGTCCTGGCCGAGGATGTGCATTTTGGGCTTTGCTTTCTGTCACGGTCCCTTCTGTGTCCGTGGGCTCAGGGAAATGAGCTGAGGTTCGGCCTAGTTATGCACTTCTGGTGATGGTCTTGGCAGAATAGTCCGAAAATAAAGGGTCTCTGGAGCTCTCTTCAGAGCTCTGGGGAGGCTGTTTCTACGTGAAGCCTGTGACACGACCTAGGAGATGTGACCTGCCCATCCCTGGAGCAGAATGATCTGCAGAAGAGTGAAGCCACAACCTCATGGCACCCTGGTGCTCGGCTGTGGCTGAAGAACGTGATGCCTGGTGGTGTTCTTTGGCTGCGTTTGACCACGACTCTCCTGTTGCTTCGTGGGGCTGTGTCTGTTGGCTTTGGCAGGGTGCCACCGCAGCGGGTGAGGTATGGTTGTAGCTCCCAGTGGGGCTTCTAGAGCTATACGAGCCCATACCCTCGTGGCTCCTTGAGGCACAGGCTGATGTTTGCTTAGTGTCTCCACTCTGTGCCTAAAAAGTGTGAAGCTGCCCTGGACATTGAGCAGCAGCGAGGACGCCTGCTGAGAGGAGATGAAGATGACAGAATGCTTGGACACGTCGCTTGGCCGCCCCTGGCTGAAATGTTCAAGATCGTGCTGGAAGCTGCTGGGCTGTGGTGAAGGTGCAGGAGCCACAGGTCCAACTCTGGGATGGAGTATCCAATATCCGTTTGTTACGAGGTCTTTGGGGCTCTGCGTCTTGCTGGCAGGCAGATCCCTTCTCGTGTGTGTGCTTTCAGCCCCGTGACAAGGCATGTTGATTCCACATTCCACATGTTCTCGAGTTCGGCTTTTGAAATCCCACTGTAATTATTCACGAGCTGTGATTGGAGCCCACGCTCAGAAACACCATTTGCATCCAGGGAGGATCTGATTATAACTGTCGTAGGGAAGTTTGTTCGAGATGGATTCTGCGCCAGCTTGAAATTCCTTGGTGATGCTCCTTGGGCAGGAGAACCGTGCAGGCACGAGGTCCAGAGAAAGGTAATGAAAGGCATTGGGGGTGTCAGGCTTGAGTATAGAAACTGCTTTTTCTTCAGAGAAGATGAATATGGTAGGACTTCTTAGCTGGAGAGAGAGCAGATCAGTAGAAACTAGAATTATGTGACTGATCTTCAGGGTACCACTGTCTCCTCCACCCTGAAGACTTGAGGAAGATACGTGTTTTGTTCAGGCTGTTTGATTTAAATCACCCATTTTAATCATGATTTAAATCAACAAGCAGGAAATCTTGATTTAAAAGACACGTTTTAATCTTGTATTTTAAAGTTCATTTCCTAATGAAACATAGTTTCTCATTGGTTGGCATAATTTGGTACTATTTTTGGCAAAGCAAAAGGGGACGTGACACCCATACATATTTATTGGCGCGACTGTATAGTTTAACATACATATATTCTGATTTGGATCTTTTACATCTTTTTATTATGTTGGAGAAACAGAAAACATGTAATTTCCGATTTAGTAGACACAGCTTTTTTTTTTACACTTGTCTCAAGTTATACAAGGACAAAAATTAAAATGCAATTAAAAATGCATGAAGAAAGCGTTTTGAAAGTTTGTTGTTGGTATCGCAGCGCAGAGGGCTGGAACGAGCCTCTGCAGATAATCTACTCCATATGTTGGCATTGAGGCCAGACCAATTACACCCTTCCCCTCTGCACAGGTGTTTGTTTAACCTTTCCTTAGATGTCTCTGGTGGAAAATTCTGCAACTTCCCTGGTATCTAGTGAGGAAGTTGTGTTTGGGTTTTTTTTTTTAATGTCTAAACTTAAAGCTTTCTTCACTCCAAGTTAAATTATTTCTTCTTCTCCTGCCACTCTGAACACAGAGAACAATCGACTGCTGTCTTAATAACCTGCTAGCTACTGGAAGATTGTTATGCTTCCTTGCCTTAGTATTCTCTTCTTTCTCGGTTTTTTTTTTTCCTAGGCTGAATGAACCTGACTCATTTAACCTTTCCTTGCCAGTTCTTGTTCCTAAAGCTATGATGGTTTTGTTTCTTCTCCTCCGGACTGCCTCCTGCTTTTCCATCTCATTTTGCGTCTGTGGGGAAATGATTCTGTGGATGCTTCGAAGGGGCAAACTGCTTGCCGTGATGTGTATGCAAACTGCGGAACTCATTGCTATGGGATACCATGGGTGCTAAAGATTAAATGGGTTTGGAGAGCGTTTAAACAAAGCGAGGAAAGTGCTCCTGAGCTGTGTGTTGCTGAAGGCCTTGTGAGACTGGGATACGTGAGATGCGGAGGAAGGGGGGTGTAAAATGATGGGGCTCAGTCCTGTGGTTTTGGGGTGCCACTAGCCCTATGGGGAGGTCCTACTGAGCTGTGAAAACAGGACTCTGGTGCTTTGGGAGCCAGAGCCCTGGGGAAGCTGGATGGCAGCAGGAGGGGTACGAGCTTGCTGGCATCTGCGTGGTGACCAGAGGCTGTCAGAGTGACTTTCTCCTCCATCCTGTGGCAAACGCAGGAGCGGGGTAATAGCTGGAGCATGATGGTGGTTAATGCAGTCCTGGCCAGGGCTGTACTGGTGCTGTAAACAGCCGTCGGGAAGCAAAAATCTCTTCCTCAGAATGTACTGAATTCGACAGCTCTCCTTTTATCTGTTCAGAAAGTGCTGAAGTGTTTCTAGCTGCTCTTCAAAAGCAATTCTGCACTGCCCAGAGGGGGCTGTAATTCACGTGGGGAGCCAGGAGAAAATGATGCTGCTCTTCTCAGCAGAAGTGTGTAAACCACTTAACTTCTGGCTTCGGCTCCCGAGATTCAAGTGTAAGGATGGGAATGTGGTAACAGGGGCTCTGTGGGTCACCAGTGGGGTAAAGGAGCACTGGGAAGCCATCACTTCTAGAAAGGCAACGTTTGAGGAGAGCACTGGTTAGTCCTCTAACATCTTTAAGGGTGTTAAAAGAAATAACTGCAGTCCTTGGCTTTCCTGTTGACTGAGGCCTCACAGTGCTCTCTGCTTTTCACGAGAAGGTCTTTAGAGAAGAGTCCCTCTTTGCTCCTATCCATTCTTGGAATTCCGAATCCCTTTTTCAGTTCACCGTGCAGAGCAGGGAACACTCTCTAGAAAGACCCTGTCTGGGTTTATTGCTGAGGCCACTGGAGCACAGCATGGACGTGGTAGGTCCACCCTGCCTTGGGTGAGAATGAGGCTACTTCAGCATCTATGGGGAAGGCTGGAATGTGGCTGCTGGTGAGCAAAGCAAAAAAGCTGCTCATCGTCTTCCAAGTGGTTCTCCCAAGAGGGCGATGGGTCCGGGAGGTGCATCCCTTGCACCTCTCAAAACAATATTTGTGCTCAGAGATGTCTTTGTTTCAAGAAATAATAAAGCTGGGCAGCTTGCAAGCCGCGGGCTTGTGCTTGCCTTCTCCCTGGTGTTTGTATGCTTGGCAGTGTCTTTGCTTTTGCTGAAGGAGCGTGGATTTGTTTTTAACTCTTACTACTCTGTGGTAGCAGAGAGAGTGCAGAGAAAAAATAGGTTTGCATTTTGCGGGTGGGCAGGAGGTGAGCACCAAAACCAGCTCCTCTTTAATCACGGGTGCTGAAGGTGATCAGAGGTTTTATTATAGACCTTTATCTGTTGGCAGCTTAATTAACTAATGGTCCCAGAAAGCTCTTAAGGAACAAGTGATTTTATCGCTTCAGTACTGTTATCTTTGTCCTATTGGCACCCAGGCAGTCGTGTGGCTGGTTCTTGGGTGATGAAATCTTGCCATGGCTTCCTTTCCCAACTCTGTTTTTTATGCATAGGTTTTTTGGATTAGAGATTTAGCTTTGGAGAGAAAATCAAATCCTCTCTGTCTGTAGCCGTGTGGGGAACACATGGCTGCAGCGGTAACAGCCTCGGAGCATGAACGGCAAGGAAAACATGATTGGTGTCATTTCATTGCTGCCTTGCCTCACCGTCTCTGCTCCACGCCTGACCTGAGGACACACGTGAGAGCAATACCAGATGTTCAGCCCCTTGTCATGTGGTGTCTTTTCCTTGCCTCTGGCCTGAACCTAGGTCTTTTGGTCGCTAGTTCTTGCAATTTTACTGGTAGCCCTCCTGGTCATACATGTCATGTTGAACTGCCGTGTCATGGGAGCATGTGACAGAGAGAATCACAGCACGTATTTTAATAAAACTTAATTCTCCTGCCTCCATAAAAATATCTCTGTAAGAAGACACAGCTGAGCCCTCAGGTCTAGATGCGAGAAGGTAGAGGGAAGATCTCCTCTCCGGGGAGGTGTGTGTATTTAAGTGCTTTCCCAGGGCGAGGATGTGGACTCCTGTGGTCATTGGGTTCACTGAGGCTGCTGCAGTGGAGATTGCTGTGGTGAACTGGAGTTTGAAGAGAACTGAAGCTGGCTGTGTAAAAAATAAATAAAATGACCTGACTCCTCCTCCAACTTCATGCTAGCTTGGGTTCTGCGTCTTCCTTGCCAAGGGTAGAAGAAATTCATAATGGCAACTAGCTAACAGCTTTAAAACTCGGTGCATGTGCTTGCCCTCTCCCATCCCTCCAGCTTTGCCAGACACCTGCTTCCACCCTCTCAGCCTGGAGTCCACCACTAACCCAGTGGCTCATCAGCTGGCCAGGTAAGCACATCCACCTCTGGTGCTTCTGCCGGTCCCCACGGCCTTCCTTACGGCACCCATGACCCTACAGACATTGTGGCAGACTCCTTTCTGGAGCTGTGGGCAGCTGCGTTAGCCCCTCCTGCGTGTGGTGCTCTGTAGCAGAGGGAACTACTTCTCTTTTTAATAAAGAGTGATAAAACGTGCCAGCGCATGTGGTGGCCTCTCCATATAGATGAGTTGATGGTCCCCCAGACCTGGAAGGGGACTTAACTCTCCCCTCTGCCCCCACAGACCGTGGAGCAATCTAAGTTGACTTTGTCCAATGTTTTACACTGGCTTAATACCTTTAGTGGGTCCTTCTGGGCTGCTGGTGGTTAGTGGGGGATGGTGATGCTTTGTTTGAAACACAGAAAGGGTCTTTAAGTCAACCAGTTTGGCTTCCTGCTTGGCTAAGTGAGAGCGCCCCAGAAATGTAATGGGCTGCTCTCATGGGCAACAGCTCACGCTTGATATTTATAGAGAAATGGTGCTTTGAAAAGACCCCGTTTTTTAGCCTCTCCTGCTGTTCTCTAGCTAGGGCTGAGCTTTGCTCTTAATAAGGGAAATGCAGACATCTCTTCACAGTAAAGGCAAAAAATAAAACCCCTTTGCTTTCCTTCCCATCTTGTTGGGAGCACCCTGCTGTTCCTCTCGGCTTTCTTCCCATCTCACAAAGGGAGTGGATTCCTGCTCTCGATTATGCTCCTCACTCAAGCTGGCTGAGCATATCCATGCAGCCCTACCGTGTCCCTTTGGTTGGCTTTTAATGGCAGGCAGGCAGAAAAGTGCAAAAAAGGGGGAGTTTGGAAGACCTGGGGTTAAGTCTCTGTTGTTTTTCAGGTTTACTGAATAGCCTTGGGAAAGTCACCTCTGCTCTCTACCTGTAAGTGTAGCCTCTGCCTGCATCGGTGTGGTCTGGTCGACTTCTTTCATATTAAGCGGTAGTCGCGTGTCGCTTTTAACCACATTCCATCCACGGAGGAAAATATGTGGGTGTTGAAACAAGGGTTGCTTTGAAGCTGAGCCTCAGACGTTTGTGTTTCTCAGGTGCTTTCAGTAATGTGACCCACGCTTTATGTTGCAGGCTGGAAATACTGCAGAAGGCTATTTTGAGCCCTGCGAGCTTTAACTGAGATCCAGGCTCCTACCAGTCTTTGCAAAAATCAGCCTGACACTCTGCACTGTGTTGTTCTGGGGAAAATGTGTTCCTTCAGCTTTCTGGCTGTGCTTTGGATAGACATTTGTGGTGCGAGGTGTGCGTCATCTCTGTCACCAAAAGAATGGACGCTCTGGCTCTGCAGGACTTGTGTATCGGAATTCTGCCTTCATCTTCTGCTCTGGAGAGTCACTGGTTGTGTGAGGAACTCCAAAAAGAAAATGCTTGGTTAAAAACTTGGAGGGACACTCCATGGTGAACCCATGGGAGAATGCATTTCCCAGGTCTCATCCTGCCTGCAGGGCCTATTAGGAGATTCATTTATTCTGCTCAAAGCCTGCAGGTTTATAAACATGGGCTCTTCTCTTCAGCTGAGTTGAAAGGAACAGCTTCTATCTGATTTCTTTTGGGACTGGAGCTGGCTGTCTCTATTCGTCAGTTCAGGACTGTAGCAATAGGAGGGAGAGGGGAAAGCCAGGAGAGCACTGAGAGGGTTTTGATTTGTGCTGGACTAAGAAAGCCAGCATGGTGGCGAGGGTGCATAGCAATTCTTGTGATTACATGCCCAATTAAACTTGTGCTGCTGTGGCAGTGGTTTCCTGCCAGAAGGATTAGCCCCGTTGAAGATCTTGCTGCAATGTCCTTGGTGTAGGTGGGTGGATGAGGAGGGGGCTGGCGATGTGATTTGTCTCTTAGACTTAGGCTGAACTACTTGGTTTTGAAAGGTGGGGGCGAGGGACAGGTTTGTCTGGGCTGGTGCAACCCTCACGAGAAGATGCTGGCATTTCTGGGGCCTCCAAATGTCACCAGCGTGTTGAGGATGGCTTAGGGGTCGTGACTGACAGATGCTATCACGAGGAAACTCACAGTGTCTGAGCGTTTGCAGAGCTCGTTGCAGAGCAGAGGCTGGAGAAAACAGGTGCGCTGACTTCTCTTCCCAGTTTTCTTCTCTATGACGTACTCGGGCAGGTTCAGACACTCCTGGGACCTGCTCACGTATGAGGCTTCTTGGTCACTGGTGAGGTCACCTTCACCTTGCAGAATGGATTGAAAGGCTTTTCACTGGAGCTTCTTGCCCTCCTGCACAGGGATCAAAGGGTTGCGCTCCTTGGTCTGTGAGACAGAATGACTGCGGGTGCTGCGAGAGAGCAGGAAATCGTAGCTGTAAAGCTGTCCGCAAAGCCTTGAATTCAGGTACGAGTCTCATGTTTATAGGAACATAAAAGGAACCATGGAAACTAAATATGGGTCAGAACACTTGCAAGTAAAAAAATCGGAGTGACTGCAGAGTTACTCTAATTTCTCTGTCTTTGAGTTTGCTGTGCTGCTTTCAAACCTGCCTGGAATCCTGGACCCTAAAGGAGTCTTTGGGATTTGTATGAGGAGGGAATGTTCTGGGGAAGGCAGCAGGCAAAAGACCTCATCCAAATGCCTGTCCCACAAGGGTCACGGGCTACTCAGTTGTACCTGAGGTGCTGTGGTGTTCCTGTTGAGCCCCAGAGGCAGTCAGGTTCCTGGAGAGGAGTGAAGAGCTTATATGCACTGTTGACATAGAACTTAAACTTTGCTTCCCTCTGCTCCCTTGTCTAAAGGATTACCCCTTGCGGCTCTGCGTGCCCTCCTGCGCCCTTAGCAAGGATTCAACTGCTCTGCAATCCTCAGCTTTATCTCGGGGAAACTTCTTCACCTAGCTGCTGCCAGCATGCTTTTGGCGACCCTGGGTGTCCTGTCAGCTGTTACAGGCCATTAAAGGATTTGTTTCTCGGTGTATGAAAAGGCTTAATTCAATTCTCATTCTCTCCTGGCATTCCTCGGAGGTGAGCGCGTCCCCTCGGCATGAAGCCTCCACTGCTGCTAATTGACTTGAAAGTAGCTCGTGTCTCCTTGGAAATGTCACCCAGCCCTTTTCAAGTGCAATTCCAGGCAATCAGGATCAATAAGTTTCGTTAGCTAAGGGTATTAGCACATGATTGACAGCCTTGCAGCATTAGCTTATTCATATGGACTTCCAGATGCTCATTTTTCTTCCCTGTCTCAGCTCCGGTCCCGGTAAAAGGGACAAAGCTTGGACTGGAGCCATCATCTGAGCTGCAGTACTTGATGGAGCACCGGTGGGTGAGGTGCTCGCCCTCCCCGCCTGCCCCAAATCTACAGGGTGCTCTCGTCCCCCGTCTCCCAGGCAAAATCAAACTGCATCACCCCATCCGCTTGTTTGTGGCCTTGAGACATTTCAGAAAGGTGGGGACTGAATTTTTCTGCCCGTGTTAATCAGTATAGCACTTTGATGTAAGGAAAGGTGTCAGCATATTTTTGCAGTACCTTTTACATGGAGAATAGCGTCAGTGTAATTATCTCTCCTCAGATCCCTGCCCCTTGTGCTCCCTGAAAGGCCGTGATCCATAGCAGAGCACTTCCCTTGCCTTCCTCATCATATGGTATAATGCTGGGGCGGTCCTGGTGCCCACAACATTTGAGTTTTTCATTGCATCTTTCAGCAAGTATACATTCTTCTGCTTTCTTGCCTCAGAAATATTTGTGAATTTGTCTTCCCAGCAGCCCTGTGAGGAAGGGGAGCGCTGCTCTCTCTGCTTAGAGGTAGGGGGATGAAAGCCCTGGGAAATGAATTTAGAGAAGCTTACAAAAGCACTTGAGGCGGTGCTTCGGTGAGAGAATTTGATCCGGGCCCAGGTGCCCTCTGCTTTTCTTGCCTCCCTCTCTAACAAGGCTGCTGCAGCTGATGCACCCGCATTGCTCCCCTGGAGAGACCTCCTGCCCTTTCTGCACCCCGCTGTGCCTCTTGCCTTAGGTGGCAGATGGAACCTTACCTCCACAGTTGAGGAAACACCAGCTATGGGGCCTTAGGAGCAACAATTCAGAGGCAGATCAAAAAACATTTTGGCTTTTCAAAGGAAGAAGCTGAGATGCTCAGAGAGCAAGAGCCATGTTCTAACCGAGATGATGTTTCTCAGACACAATTCTTCGGGTGCCTGCCACCCTGCCTTGCAGCTAGTGCGTGCTCCCAGCTCTTGAGAAAAACTGCTCCCTGGCGTTGGTGTGTGTTAGAGGTGCAAGGTAAAAAAGCGTGAATGTAGGTCCCGAGTGATAAATGTTAACATACAGAGGGATGAGGTGTGCTGCGCTGTGGTGATGGGAAAACTTTGAGGCTTCTCTGCTGCGCTGTGAATTTGAAAGTCTCTCTTGTAGGGCTGGTGAAAGCATGTCATCTGCTGCCGCCCGAGATCTGTAACTGCTGCTGTGGCAGAGGTGGGGGATCTGTGTCAGAGAGCTGCTGAGAGCATGTTTCTGAAAGGCACACCAAGAGGTAAACAAGAAAGCCTGGAAGTTCTAATCCGTGAGGCTGCCCAGATACCTGCAGCTGCCTCTGACTGGATTTCGTGTCCTCTGAAATCAGTCAGGAAGGAGTTAACGTGCATGCCCTACGAGACAGACAGAATAAGTGCATCTGAAACTCCGGCAATCAGAGGCAAGCAACAGTTATTAACGCCTCGGCATTTAATGTGGCATATCGCTTACGCCCCCAGTCATATTGTGCGTTCAATTCCAGAGCACTCGGAGTTGTCAGTCAGCAGGTCCATAGATCATGGTGACCTTAGCATCACGTCAAGGGGCTTCGCTCTATCAGGGATAATGAACGTCTCCCACCAGTTTCTTCCCATCACTCATTTGAGATCCAGAAGTTCATCATGCAAATGACAAACAATGTTAATTTTCTGCAAATAATTCCTCCAGATGTCCATGGGATTCCAGCACTTCTTGCCCAGAACGGTAAAATATGTTTGTCTTCCTCTCTATAATTCAACACCAGGCCCACAAATCTCCCCGAACTCTCTATAAACAAAGCGAGAAGCAACACACAGAGGATAATAGTTCACTGCAGATGAGTTTCGCCGCCTCTCTGGGATGCACGTGGGGAAGGGAATGGTGGAAGAGGTCAAGAAGTTTCTTCTCAGGTGAGCTGGCTTTGACTGCACTTCGTTTTGCGAATACAGCGAGTGTGATGGCCTGAGCCAAGCCTCACACAGAGGCAAGTCAACACAAGAGGAGAAACTCAGGAGGAATATTTCTGAGCTTAAAATTTAGGTCTGGCATGCAGGAACGGCGAGTTCTACTGCAAAACTTGTCTGCGTCACTAGGGGACTCTCCATCAGATGTTTAGGCTTTATCGTGGATCTGTATCAAGCTGTGTTTTCCGATGAGTATCAAGGCAAATAGGCAGAGTTTGGTTTCTCCAAGCATCTCTCAGCTCCCTGAACTCCAGTTCTAGCCAAAAATATATGAAGAGCCAGTGAAGTTTGGGCCATGAAACACAGAAATAAATTTGGGCTTGGACCAATTTGAATACATGATGCAGGAATTAACTCCAGCCAACGTATGTGGAATAGGGCAGGCCCGTGATGTGGCAGCCAAAAAAAGGCTGTGGGTTTTTTACTCACGCAGGAGGTCAGCTTTTTTGAAGTCCAAGGAGGATGGTGTGAATCCTGGGCTCCTGCCTATGTTACGAGGAAAGTAAAGTTTGGCAGAGTTTGGGGACACCCAGGTTTGCCTCAGGCTTGAAGAGCTTCTGTACTTGTGACTCATTTGTTTGGATATATAAGAATACATGTTTAATTTGGTTGCCTGTGTATAAATATATGTATTATTTGGTTAGTCACGGACAAAAACATGGACATCCCCAAACTCTTTTTCCTCTGGCTGCTGTGAGCACCCAACTACATGCTTCTGCCTTGTGTTGGCACCCGTAAAGTGCTACAGTCAGCCTGGGGGCTCAGTCCTGAGTTACAGCATGGAAACAGCCTGGGGCTTGCTCCTCTCCATTTCCCCCACTCCTGCCAGCCCTTAGAGCGTGTACCTGCTCCTTCCCTTGCTGTCCTTTTCACCCTGGGAGGGTTTTGAAAGGTCCCCCTAAGCAGCAGCTGCTGTGTGGCGTTTTGGGTTGCTTGCTTTTTTTTTTGGTGTTTTTTATGATGGGCTGGAAATTAATTTCTTTTTCACTGGCGTTCGACAATCCGTTCCCCACGTCAGAGTGCAGAATGAGCTCGTAACTCTCTTGACTGCTTCATGGCTGAGTTATGGGGTCTTCTGTAGCGTAGCCCAAAGGGTTTAATTTAACTGTGGGTGTTTTGAATCAGGCAATGTAGATCTGGTAACTGTCTAGTGCTTTTGCTGTCCATAAACTCGTAAAGTTTTTCTTAATGTTTGACTGAAAGGTTCCTTGTTTTAAATTAAGCTTAGTATTGCTTACCCTTTCCACAGGTGGGGAAAGGTGGGTTTTTTTGCTTTTTTTCCCCTCCATTTCATTTTTGCTTGTCTGAAGACTGTAACCAGGTCTCCATCCTCTCTAGACTGAGCATCGCTGAGCATCCGGCTCTGCTTGCCAAACATTTCCTATAGATTTCCAGTCGCTGTTGTCTGTCTCCTTTGGACCGTCTCCAATTGTTCATGCCGCCTTGGAGCTCAGCATCCCAAACTGGACAACATGTTCCAGCTGAGACCTTAACAGTGCCGAAGGCGCACGAAGATAATTTGGACCACTGATGCATGACAGCATTTTGTGTGTGTGTGTGTGTGTGTGTGCTTTGATCCTGGTTGCCCTTGGCATGATCTTGAACCTGTGTTGGGGCAAATGGGGTGAAGTGTTTCAGTTACTGTCTAGGCCACCTGTGGCTGTCTCCTCGTTACTGCGCACAGACAATAGGACGACCATCTGTTGTAGGAACCTGTGTCTCGAATCAGGGATGCTTGGGTGAGCTAATATGAAAGGACAAAGGATGCAGTCTGCTTGCGGGAACTGGAGCTTGTTAACCCCCCTGCAGATGCTCCTTCCCGAGTCTGTTTTACAGGGTGGTTTAACGTGCCTATTAATGTGCAACCTGTGCTGAGTCTCACCTTAGCTGATTGGCCGTAGCTTTCCCAAATGTTTGCTTGCAGCCGGGTCGATGCTATGTGAAGTGCTTGTCTGGCAAATCTAGAGACTGGAGGAGCCACCAGTGACTTGGGTTTGAACCCTCTGCAGGGTCTGGGGTCAGTCCCTGGATGTGACGCCAGGGGCTTTGCTGCCTGTTAGCGTTCCTTCTGTGTTGGAAGAAGTTGGTGGGGTTGTGTCCACTGGAGCACTCTTCTACTTCCAGAGCTATGGAGAAACCATCAGGGGGGAAACAAAGTCTTTGGTGTTTCCTCATCTCTAGCTCTATCTTTTCATAGCTTCTCCTTGGAAGCATCAACTGGCTCATGGTTTTTTAACTCCCAGCCTGGTTTTGGTCCCCTTAATGAGCAATAACATCTTAATGACACTGTCCTGTGGCTTTGTCCCTGGCAGGACAGCGTCTAATCCTGTAGTACTTATTTAGTTGAATGGGTCGTTGGTTTTGCGAGACTTGGATGAAGGGACCCAAGCACAGTTCAGGTGCTGAGCTATGTCTTGAGCTCTTGCAGGAGGGCCATCATATTTTCTCCAGCTTGACTTTGGGGTGCAGAGAATAAAACCGAGACATCTGGATGTGAAGCAGGATCACGAGCAGGAGAGGATTTGATCCCAGCCTGCCTGTAAGCTAACCCAGCTGGAGGCAGAAGGGAGAGCAGGTCCAGCCAACAGCAGGAAAATGTGAGTAGGAAACCTCAGCCTCCTGAGGGAAGGAGGGACTGAGCTCCTCAAGCTGTTCTCCTCCTCCTGTTCAGGACTGGACCTGAACTAGAGTGAAGTTCTGACAGACCTTGAAGACCTTACGGCGTTTTAGCAGTAAGGATGGAAAAGCAGATTTATTGTGATGCACAGGCGTAACTCCTCAGGTGATGCTTGTGTGAGCACAAGATGTGCTGCCTTTGCTTTATTCTCTGTCTTGGTGAAAATGACCCAAGAGAACCTGAGAAATCCCTAGTGTTTCTCAGGAGGGTACCCCCAAATGTGGAAGTGAATTGGTGTAACTGGCTTGTCTTGCTTTCACAAGAGTGCTTTAGGCAATCTTCTATTTCTGGCTCCACTTGAACGCTGTTTGCAGTCCCAATACTGACAAGTTCTGTGGGACAGCCCCCGTTGCCTTAAACCCGTCTCCTGGAGTCAGGTGATTAGATGAGACTCTCTTTCATCTAAGTGCTTTTTTTATCTTTCTGATCTGTGGAGGGGAGCTGGCAGACATCATCTTTAAAGGTAAGGAAAACGGAGCCAACGTTCTGTATTCCAAAAATCTCATTATTTTCCAACTAATATGCTGATTTTGGATACTGGGATTTGGCAGTGACACAAGGGTCATTGCTGAACAAAGCAGAAGCAGGTTCATGCTGGAGAAGCCTGCCTGGGTAAAATAAGCATTTTCTATGGGTGGAAAATGTGAATTTTCTGGGTCATGTCAAGGAGTGAGGCATTTTGGGTAATTTCCCCTCACCTCTGAGTTGATGCTAGCTTTCACAAGAGGAAAAAGTGTGTTTTTAAGTAGTTACTTGATACTGATCTGTCCGGAGTGCTTTTCCCAGGCTGGATTTGAGGAGGGATTATCTCAGATTTTCATTTAGTTCTGAAATCCTGGGTATTGGTTTTATAAACTAAAACCCCTTCGCAGCAGGATGCTTGTTCTGTCTTGTTGTTTTAGCTTGATGCATAGGATGGAATTTAAATTTTCTGAGCGGGTGGGGCCCGTGCCTCACTGGGGTAAATCGGAATCGTTCAAATATTTAAAGGCAGATGCATCAATACTGGCAGCTGAGGATCTGGCTTACTTTGATTAAAATCTGATCAAGATTACTCAGCCTTACCAAGGGACTTGGATTACCAGTCTATAAAAAGAAGAGGAGAGGACATTAAATATAAAAATAATCCAATGAAGGACATGAAGTTAAACTCCTTGCAAATTGAACAATAATGAAAACATCCTCCTTAAACAGGTGGAGGGCAGCCCGGCTTGCAGGTGAACTCTTGGACTTGGAGCTAGGTCTGAGGTAGAAATACTGTGTTTGGGTTTCTTGTGACCATGGCCCAATCTTTTAAAGGCAGACTTTTTTTTTTTCTTCCTCCAAAGGAGAACATTGCTCATTAGAGACCCCCCGAGGGAGCATGGCGGGAGGAGATGTGGGTGACAAATCCTTTGGAAGAATCCTTGCCTCTGCTTCCCCAGGAGACCTGGGCTGGTGCCAAATCGTGTTAGCAAAGAGGTGATTGAAGCAGAGGAACAGAAAATCAACACTCTTAGAGATTTCAAAATGGGAAACCTGTGTTTGTCTTTCAGGTTTCTCACAGTGCTTGAACCTCACCTCTCCCTTTCTCTTGCAGCACTTTTTTTGTCCCTTGTTCTTCCATTCCTTTTTAAATGTAAAACTTATTATATGTTATTGTGCCATGTGATTAAGCTTGACAGACGGTGACTGATGAGGGGTGCTGAACCGAGCCCTTTACTTGCTGGGTGGTTGGCAGCAGTGGCCTTTCTCGTGAGTCCGTCAAACTTCTTGGCACACGTCAAGCTTTCCCAAGATTTCTTGTGCACATGGCCCCTAAACTCAATAAAATCCAGTCATCCTTCTGTATCCAAGACAGGCAAAATGTTCCTGGTGAGCTAGCTAGTCTGGGAGTCTTGCCGGGGTGACTGGAAGGTGCTTTGACTACTTCAGAGGATTCTGGCAATCTGGAGAGCAATGCTGAGCAGCCTTGAAAATGCTGGTGACTTCAAGTGACGCATCAAAGATTGCTGGAGGAGAGGCGAGGGGTGGTTATGGGACCTCCTAGGCAATTATATACATGGATGGTCAGCGGTATCGCCTGAATGCCCCGGCAGTGATGCCAGTCTGTCCAGTTTTCTTTAATCAGAGTTAGGGTCAGATGAGGATAAGATTGCGTTTTAATAAGTATTTGTTTAGCAAGTGCTTTCTGTTCCTCCAGCCCCCCCAATATTGTTAATTTTCCTTGCAATAACACGTGTGTCGTTCAGCGTCTGTTGCTCTGTGTGTCATGCTCTGTTCCTCCATCCTACTTGCAGCCACAGAGCGGAGGGAAGGCTGCCAGGGTTTTTTCTGGGAATTTGCTCTGGTTCTGCTCCTTCCCTGGGAGCACTCAACTGATGTGTTTTGTTTGCAGGGGGAATAAAACGTTCAACTCTCAGCTTCTGAATGGGCAATCGGAAACCAGGGCACCTTCTGCTCTCTGTGCAGGTGCCTGCATACCCATAGTATGGTAAGGTTTGGACAGATGCTTTTTGGGAGAGAAAAGTTGCTAAGCAGTCAAAGTGACCTTCCTGCCCTGTTTTAAAAGATGGGAGACTCGCCTTAAGGCAGCCTCAGGATAAAGGTGCTCCCCACCACAATCCTTTCCCAGGTGCAGAAAGAGGGAGGAGGGGGCTACAGGGGGCTGCGGTACCAGGTGGAAGGACACCCTTGTCTCTCTGAGATGCAATTGTGTTTTCACTCGGGCTGTGTGTGAAACAGTGTTTAAAACCATTGTTAATTGAACACGTTTTTTAAAACACCTGCTTTTCTTCTTGGGAGATGTCATCATACTTACCCAGACTGAAGGGCTGCAGGGAAGGTGCAGACGCGGTGCTCTCTGCGGCTGGCTGGGCCCTTCATCCGTCAGCGTGGGGTTGAATTTCTGATGACTCAGGAGGGAGCTCAGCTGCCCCTCAGCTATTTGCAGATCTGAAGATCAGTGGTGCTCTGTGGTTACAAAGCAGGATTCTGAGCATTGCACTGAACAGAGGTAGGTCCAAAAGCCGCCTCGGTCCCAAAGGGTGTATCAAAACGAGCGGCTGAGGGTTCCCAAGTGTTGGGTTTACACAGGGCACTCTCAGGCAAATCCCAGAAAAGTAGTAAGGTGGATGCTAGGTATAGGATTCTTGCTGCTTGCCTCAATTTCTTTCAGGCCACAGGAAGGAGCAGGGGGAACTAAAAATTTCAAGCCTCTGTCTGAACTGCCTGAATTAGATTAGGAAGGAGAGATGAATGTTGTACAAAAACCAGGGGCTTTACTACTGCAGGAGCTGGTGATACTCAGTAACTTCTACTTTCTGATTTATAATTCCTTCCTGATCTGGAGTCTTCTGTCAAATATCCTTCTACACAAAGCCTGAGAAATATGTGGTGGTGAAGCCCTCTTTCTCGTGGGACATGCCTGTGAGCCTTCTCTACCAGGTAACAGCAACCGCAGAGCTCTTGGCTTCTGGAATGGGCTGGAATTACAGAGGCACAGGATGGGTAAGCAGGAGTCACCAGTTTGTATAGCTCCATGACCTGCACCTGTGACTGTAGTACCCCGGCTTGCAGAGCCTCAAGGTGTTTAACCTCAGCCCTGGGTGCAGCCGGTGTCTTCAGGTGGTGCTCTGAGCTCCTGGGCTGTGCTTGACCCTCTGTCCTAAGCGTATTTCTTCTTTCTGAGGTCTCCAAGAGATCAGCTGCCCACACCCAATCGTAACACCCTTCCTTCTTGCCTTTCTTTTGTTTCCCATAGAAAACGGGGTTAATGTGTGGTTTGACTCCTTTTTGTCCACCTCTAATAACTTTCCAGCCTGATGGCTGGTTGGAGCTGTTCGTGCCAGAGATCTTAAAGATAACGAGTCCCTGTAGATGACCAGCGAGAAGACTTTATCTTTGCGCATCTCTACCAAGGGAGTTCAATCCATATCAGTCCAAGAGCATCTGTGTGTGAGAGAATGAGGAAGAAAGACATTCTGAATGCCTAGGGAGCAAAATTCTGTTGGAGCTGGGATCCGACTGGATCCTGGAGAATAATTCCCCATGGGAAATGGAAGTATTGTTGACCTTGCCATGGGCTGAGCACAGTGTGAAGCTTCTTGGGGCTTGCTTTCACCACAGCCTTTCTTCAGAGGCTGGAAGCAGCAATGGGTGTGGTGGTGTTGGCCTGACTCGGAGCCGAGAGCAGAAGGACAGGAGCCCGGTGCCAGAGCAGAGGGTTGCAGCCTGCTTCCCCGGGGCGTGAGGCTGTTTTTAGCTTCCGGCTGGCTGACAGGGCAGCTTTCCCCTGCAGCAGCGCTTGCTTTCCAGGGGCAGTAGCTACTGTTTCTAGGATGGTCCTCTGGCTCGTCACCCAGCTCCTTTCCTGCCCTCTTTGCCTTCTGCAGAAAGCTGTTTATTCAAGGGTATATCAAAATCCATCTATCTATACTGGTGTCAACAACTTAGCTTCAGGGACATTTTAAACACTTTTCTTTCCACACTCTGTAATGGATTTCATTGCCAAGGAGACGGAGAGCAGGGCAGGGAAGGTATTCTAATTACATCACTGTGGCATCTTGCAGGCTTGCCTTGCCAGTTGTTCTGGCACACTTTTGCCAGCACAGCTCAGGGTTTACTGATCACAGAGGAAAATACTGATGTTTCCTTCCTGACATCATCTTGGGGCTGTGACTTATCCCTCTACCTCTCTGCAAAAGGCAGAAACTGAACCTAACCTGGGATTTGGGGGAAAGAAGAGGCGGAGAAGAAGGAGGAAGTCAGAGTTAAGATAATTTTTTTTGGTATGACTGCTAGTATGCGTTTCCATTATTGCCAAAACTTTTGCTTCTGATTTAATAGTAAACTTAATCCTCAATATCCACAATTTTTCAATGTTGGAGTGTGTTTGTGTTCCTAACAACCCTCATCTGTGTCATTTTACTCTCTTAATAGATATAACCTCAGTTGCAGATTAGAGAAGTGTTTTGTTTGTGATTCCAGGGTGCTCTATGCTTGATGCATTGTCTTCCTACAGACGCAGGGCAAACTCTGCTCCTCCCCTCTGGCCTGGATTGCAAAGATGGATTAAGTAGGTGGTAATAGAGTGGTAATGAGATAACCACTGACATCGAGCATTAACGTGGGAATAAATGAAGTTACCATCCAGAACTAATGGCCTGAACTATCACTGGGTTGTAATTAATGAATGTGGTGGCTGAGATTTACAAGGATATTTTAGGATGCTGCTTGCATGCAGCTTTGGGTTTTATGGCTTGGTTGGAAAGAAATCAATTAATGCCAAGAACTTAATGAATGGGCAGAAGCTGTTCTTTGTCAGTTTGTAATGCTCCTTGTGTGGAAAAGGCTAGACTGGCACATGTGGAGTGTCTGCTTTTAACTCAGGGAGTGGAAGAAAGTAGGATGCTGTGGCCTCTGACTCTGGTCAGTCTTCAGTGCCTGGTAGAGAATTCGCAAAGTATCTTGGAATTCTTGTTTTTTCTGTTTTATCAGGGCAGAGGAGCAGGAGTCTCGGTGGAAACAGCATATTTGACGTGAATCCATGCAACAGGCCGGCAGGTTTGCTTGTATGTAGAAGAGGTTGCTGGTGATGGGCACCTCTGACCTGAGCAATGACAAGCTGCCCTGTTTTGCCCCATGAATGTGGGTTCCTTCTTCAGGTCTTTTCCACCCTCCAGCTGCTGCTCTCTCCTCCTGCGTGTCACCCCCTCCCTCGCCCTGCGGTCTCGCTCCCGCGTCCTGTGTGATCCGATGACTGCCCGCACCTTGCGCCTGGCCCTCCTGGAGCAGGAGTCAAGGTGTCCAAGCTGCACGCGCGCAGCATGCCTGTGTTCAAGGGGCCTTGTCTGGAGAGCTATCCCTCCCTGCTCGCCGAGCTTGCCAGGCATGTGACCCCGCTAAACACTTCTCAGATGTGTGAATAACACCTTTGAGGTGGTTGCTAGGCTTTTGCAGAAAACAGAGCAGAGCAGTCAAAATTCTTCATGTTAATTGGTAGGAATGCTCCAGCCGCCTCGCTGCTGCCTCTCTCCTCTTTCCATGGCAACACTTTCTCCACAGCAGCCCAGGTGCTTGTGGTTGGATATAGTGGGATTTTTTTGAGCTCTCTGTCTTCCAAATGGCTCCTCAGAGCATGGAGGGAACATCTGTACTTTTAAAGTATGGGCATCATGTGATACATCAAATAGCTTCCCTTGGTATAACCATATTCATTTTCATGCTGTCAGAGACAGAAAACTTTGGAAACATGCCTGAATTGAACCCTTGTATTTCTTTGGTGGAAAGAACTGTTGCTCTGTGTTTTAACACGGAGAGAAAGGTGCTGAAAGCATCTTGAATGTTTCTCTTCTTTCCCATGGCCTGAGCCATCACACTTTTCTGTGAGCTGGAGAAAGGAGAGGGACCACAGCTCAGAGCTTCTGGTAAGTAAAAGGAAGGACAATCTTTTCTTTCTCCTGCAGAGCCCAGCCTGGATGGAGCTGTGATGTCTCCTTCAGGAAGCTAAGATAGTGGCTGGAAGGAGCCAGAGGTGAGGAGGAGAAGGGGACAGGAGAGAGAAAGCTCAGGCATTGCATCACCCTCACCTCTACCCTGCTGTGAAAGAAGGTGTGTGGGACACCTGAGATGGCACAAACGTGAGGGGACTGCCTGTTGGGCAAGGCCCAGCTCTGCCAACATGGACAGAGTTGGGCATCGCAGAGCGGAGGGCAAGGCATCCTCTCTTCCTGCTCCTCACCTCTCTAAAACATTCTGCGTGTGTGTTCTAGCTCTTATCTCTCTCAGGACCTCTTTTCCAAGCCTTTTTATCTATTCCAGGGGAAAAATGAGACCCAGATGGCCAATGACGAACCCAGCCCAAAGCTGCCCACACTTGGAGACGTTGCCACTTTGCCTGACAGCATTTACATTTCTGGGATGGAGACTCAGCAGTTCCCTTCCATGCTGAACGGGAGGAAGAAATTTCCACCCTCTGGACCAGCAGAAGCCAAGACCCAAGCTGAATAAAGAGTGGACAGTGGTTATGGATATGTAAATCCTCTTCCTCCAGCCTTGGGAAGTTTATTGCCCTCAACAAAGTACACAGTGTGGCTGTCATTCCCAAGGAGCCCAGGCGGGCTGTTATGTGACAAAGGAAAATTATCCAGGCTGTTCTCCAGAAGGCAAGCGAGCAAGAATTTTTCTCCGACCTTTTTTTGGGAAAGCCATTAAAATTAATGCTGGTAAACAAGGATAAAAACCAGCGGGGTTGTAACAAAATTTGGACCAGATTGGGTTTCCCAGCTGTCGTGCTGCACGCTGTCTTTAAAGGCAGCAGGCGGAGGGAAGGGGGTAAGCTGAGCTCAGAAAGCTCTTTCTGGAGGGGACTGTGAGGTTTGGGGACATGTGGGCCCCAGTGGCACTGGCTTTGTGGCCCAGCACTTTAATCCACTCAGGCCCGCTGTCTTTTTGTGGGAAGCAGTGATGCTGTTTTGCCGGATAAGTCGTTACGTCTTGTATCTAGTCACGTACTGGTTTTCCACTCTCCTCCAGAGGCTGCCTTCAAGATCCAAGCCCTGCACTGGGAATGTGTCGACGTGTGGTTGATGTGGCTGCAGGTGTTTTGTCTGAATGTGTTTGGGAGCAGATCTCGGGCTGTCGGGGCAGTGACTTGCTCCCAGAAACTGATTCTGAGTTCAGCTGGGAAAAATGTAAAGGGGCACAGCGATTCCCCTCTGTGTTTCATCTGCTGCTGTGGGAATGGGAGCAGACTCAGGCTGGGCAGAGTGAGGGTTACTGGGGACATGAATCCACTGTACTGGGAGGAAGGCTCAGGTTTGATACCTTGTCTCTAGCTGGTGGTGGGTACAGGCTAGGCAGGGCCTAGAACATCCCCCGGAAAATACCCTGGCACAGGAGCTGTGTGTTACTGCACTTGTCTAGGTAAACAGCCTTTTGCAACCCCACAATGTACTAACGTACGCCAGTCAACTTCTCCAAAACCCCTGGCACTGGATATTCAACTGGCTTGATGCTTTGGAGTAGGTCAAATTGAGTATAACCATGCCGAAATTCTAGTCCTGGAACTGAAGTAATGACCCTTGTTTTCAAGGGACCACTGATTTGGTGGTAGTGGTGAGAAGGGACAGGTACAAAAGTGGTTAACCACTTTCTTGCAGTGCCTGGGAGCCTTGGGTAGTTGTGTTTGAAAAGAAAGAAAGCAACAGTCTCATTTCTGAGTACAGCCATCTTCAGCACCGATGAATGTCATAAATGCCAACAGAAAAACTCTCCAGTCCACACGCAGGTGTAAATAGCAGCAGAAGGATCCTTTGATTCATCAAGTGTCGCTGTGTGCTTTGGAGCTCCCTAGTGAGGCTGTGCTTGCTCAGAATTCAGTGATTTAGGTGGCCCTGTCTTGGATGGTCTGATTTTTGCAGGACGAGTTGGGTTCTGGTGAAGTCTCCACACAGCAACTTGCCGAGTGAAGTGAAGCTGCTGAGATCAAGTGCTGCGATGCCTCCAGCCGAACTAGAGCTGCATGTCCAAAGTCGTCCTTATCAGAGAGATGGAGGAAAGTCGAGGCAGGTCAAGACTGCTGCTGGAGTGGAAATTAGTGTGGAGAGGTCCTCTGGAGCCCTCATCGCTGGGGGAATCTACAGGCTGCCTCTCTGCAGAGACATCAGCCCCTTTTCTGCAGTCGAACTGCTGGCAGGTTGCCATCTCAGAGGTACTGTGGGTAGTGTGGGCAGAGATGGAGAGTTTTCTTTTTCATGAGACATCACCAAAGAATCAGGGTGACAGAATTATTTTTTTGTGGAAGTGCCTATGTGAAATATTTTTTCATTTTGATTATTTGAAAACCAAAACCATTCATGGGTTTTAAAATTCATGTCCCCTCCGGGTTGTTTTGTTTTGTTTTGTTTCTTACTCTTTCTCCCTTATTCCTCAGAGGGAACCATCCAAACCTACACAGTGTGTTATTTCTTGAGGAAATACAATCATTTTCCAGTCAAACCTAAGATAGAAATGCTTCTGGTAATTCATTTGTCTAAGAAACTTAAAAACCTTGGATGGAACAGAAACCAGGCTGGTTTCAGGGAGAGCTTTCTTGTGTTTGAAGACCCACTTGAGTGGGGGAGTTGTTTCAAAAGCTTGTTACTGGAAAAAAGAAAATTCTTTTGTTTGGGAGACTTGGGCTCCAGCCATTCTTCTGTTGCAGCTTGTTGTACGGTACCGAGAACCATCTCGGTCCCAGCTCCCCGTGCCTGCTTTACTGCAGAGCTGTGCCGCCTCTCACCAAGTCCTATTTCCCTTGCTCTCAAGAGACACCACTTCTGCAGGTTGGAATGGATGTGATGCCATCCTTGCCCTGACTAGACTTTGTACCCAAAGTCTTTCCCGAGAGCGAGGATTGTATGGTTGTAGAAGGTGTCTGGAGCGCAGCAGGAACCTCCTGCTATAGCAGAGTTCTGGGATCTGGGTCCTACGTTCATCACTATTGTCTGCTTAAGCCTCTCACCACCACAAACCTCCTTCTGATGTTTCCCAGCATCCAGCGAGGTTCAGAGCCAGGCACCAGAAAGGCAGATTCAGTGGCAGTAACCAGCACGAAGCCCCCTGCGGAAGGTCTCTCTTTGACCTTCAGTTTTCCCCACTCCTAAAACGAGTGTGTTTTAATGTTGCGCTCTTTGAGACCCAGCTTTCTGTTCCCTCACACAACAAGGACGTGTGGAAAATCACCAGTCAGCAGCTGAAATCAGATGAGCTGCTCAGTCACGTCCCAGCATTAATCCCTGGTTTTGGGGGCTGTTCTTATTACCTCCATAAGGTGTCCCAGCACTCGCTGCATTGGAAGCCAGGTGCGTTATGGAAACGGGACTGTGCTGGGGAGACTTGGGCAGTGGGGATGCTACACATGAGACAGGAGAGGGATGGAGGAGCCCACCTACTCCTGTTGCTGACTGCTCTCCAGGCTGCCAGCTCTGCTGTCTAGCGCTGGCTGGATCGGCAGCGTAACTGCTCGTCTCCAGCCCCTGCCTCCTCTGTGCCCCACATGCTGCTTCTCCTATAAATAGCCCAGTGGGAAGCAGAGCTCGGAGCCACCGCAGATGGCCCCCAGTTCCACGTGCAGTCGTGTGTGAGATCCCAGATAGGGGCTGTCAATTCCTTGCCTTGAGCCACCCGTGAAACCTCATTAAAAATGGTGTCCTCTTCCTTAACCCCCGTCACCCTCTCCTCTCCCGCTTCAACTTGCCTGCGTTCAAGCACCCTTATTAAACATGCACTTCTAAGCAAAGAGCGCTGACTTTCCCTTAATTGAGGCATAATAATTAGAGCATTAACACATTAGGAGGGTGAGACAGCATGTTTAGCTTTTGTGATTAATTATCTGAGGATTGTAATAAGTTGTTAAGACATTAATTACTCTGGCATGTTTATTGCTCTTTATTGCAGAACAGACACTTGGTAGCAGCAAGTGCTGGTGTATCTGGAAATACAGCAAGAAGCAGGCTGGAGGGAAGAGACCACCTACTCATCCCCAAAACTGTAAGCTGCTGGTGGTGGGGACTGGGTGGGGACATCCTCCTGGGTGGACCTTGGTGACCAAATAGGTTTATTTCTCTTCCATCTACAGGAGGCCACAGATGGATGGAAATGGTATCTGAGTCCCTTAGGACAATCTAGAACCTGGAAGGTCCTTTCTGATCTTTTCATCTAGATTTTTTTCCTCTCTCAAACCAAGTGTTTCATTCCTAATGGTTTGAGCTCCCCCTCATTTGGATCTTTGTGTTTCCAAGTCTGGTCGATGGGGTTCAGTCTCTGTCTGGATCTTACCAGGAAGATTGCCTGTATTAAAGACAGGCTAAAGTTCAGAGTGTCAGCAATGGTCAAGAAGTGAACCAGGACTCCAGTGTACTTTCTTACCCTTCCATTGGATGATTTTTCTCTGTAGAATTGGGAAGTAGGTTAAGGAAGGGTGTTTCTCCAGTGACAGGAGGGGTTTGGACTGCCACAGCCTGCTCTTTACATGAGAAGCTGCTCTGTGGCCCCTAGACAGCTCCACTGTGGTTGGTCAGATTTGGTCTCATGGCAAAGCTCAAGCCTAAAGGATGAATGTAGGTCTTGTTTGCTCCTAAAACTCTGACAAAACCAAAGGACAGCTGAATCAACAGGGAGATGTGGTGGGCCTGTTTCTGGCCTTCTGCTCTTCTCATGAAATATGCCCAGTGCCAGACTCTCCCCTCATCCCAGCTTCCCTCTGCAGTTACCTGGGCTGGGGAGAAACAGAGACTTAGCAGCAGCTCCAGTCACCCTCACAGATAAAGAATTCTAGTAAGATAATGAAAGACAAGAAGGTGGGGAAGCTATGGGGGTGGTGTGTTGATACAGATTTCCTTGGGGACCCCTGGGCCTGATGCTTCGGGTTTCTAGGCTGTCGGTTAAATCAGTTTACTGCCTTCGGCCCCTTGGAGCCCCTGCCTGCCTCTCCTTAGCCCAGCCTGGATTTGGCATTTACTGTAGATGGCTGCTTTCTGCATTCGGGGTATGGAAAGTGTTAGCCCGGCATTTTCCGTTCAGCTTCTGGGGACAAAGCAGGTCGTGACTTACGTGTTTTGTCATCAAAAAAATAATTTCCTCTAGATGTGTGCAATAAGACAATGGCACTGACCTGTGATCCTGGCATTGCACAGCATTAATGATTTCCCTTTGCAGGTAATAAGCAGCAAATGTACACATTTTGGGCAGGTCTGAGTTGTGGTTTTTTTTCCTTTTAAGACTGCTGTCTTCCTAGGCCAGACTTAATTAGCAGACCTTATTATTTCCTCAAATGTAACTTGACTTCCATTGAATGAGAATTGTTCAGTGGATGGGGAGCAGCAGAGCGGTGCTGCAATATTCATATTGTTTTAATTGCAACATTAACATTTCATGCCGCTCTTGGCATACTTTCAGGTGCAGCCCTTTAGCTCAGTGCAACACTGTGAAAGGTTGGATCAGAACAATTAGGATAGAGTGACTGGATTTCTGGATTTTCTCTCTTTTTTTTTTTTAATGAACACAAGGCTGGATTCAATCTCCATCACACTGTTGTTAGGCAGAACAGGGAGTCAGGCACCCCTGAAGCGTAAATTGTTTTTGGAATAAAGGAAGTGCTGTAGTGCATGGTTAAATTCTCCTTTTTGCAGAGCTGAAGCCCTGCAGGTACAAGAGATGTGGGCTGATGGCATCTCCTGGGACTTGACCTTTACCAGGTGAATCAGAGAAGCCTCAAAGTGAGTCTGGCCAGCTGGGCCATCGTCACCATACAAGCTGGAGCGAAAAAGACTATTTTCTGCTTTTCAATTATTTCCCAGGCTCTGGCGTGCCTGATGCTGCAAACAGGTAATGACCGGGTCAGATCCTAAAGGAGCACAGGGGATTACCCTGCTCTGTCTCCAAACTGCCTACAGAGTTTGGCTTTCTTGCAACGGAATCTGGTCTGTAGTGAGGACCTGCGTGTAGAGGAAACGACTCCCTCTTGTGCACAATAACGAGTGCCACTAATCAGTGATCCACTAATGGGCAGCTTGATGGGTAAGTGATACTGGTGTGAGCAACCTGGGTGGCTGCTTGGACTCTGCTCTGCCTTCTTGGCATTTGCGGGCAGCAGCCTGCGGATGAAACATCTCACTGCAAGGTGACATCTCTGCGTGACGGAGGGCTGCAGGGGGAAAGGGAACAACTGTCCCTGTCAGTGTTCCTGCTTGGAGCTGGGCATGTCTCTTCCATTTTGGAGACCGTCAGGAACTCACCCGTATGGCTGGGATGGCAATTCAAGGTGGAAATGTGGCGGGACCTCAGTTTGGTCCCTGGAAGAACAGCAAGGGAAGAGCACACAGCCTCTTTCCAGAAGCTTTCTGAAGGCTAATGTGCTTGGCTCGCTTATCAGCCAAGCAGGCTTGAGACCTTCTCCCATTAGTAGTGCTTGCAGTGGAATCCGTGAAGTCTCGTCCCACCTCTGGATATATAGCTCGACTTGGATTCTCTGGTGTCTGGTGAGCTCCTTGAGCTGAATGGAGCGTCTCTCCTTACTGGAATATTTATAGCATCTCTCTTTCTCCCACGCAGACTGCCTGATGTCTAATAAGGGATGATACACTACAGTTTGGAAGGTGCTAATACTATCTCTCCTCTGTTTGACAGTCTGTTTCCATGAAATTTGTACATTCTGACTGTCTCTGAGACCTCTGTCTCTCTGTCAGATCAGGTTGAAATCTGTTTGCTGTGTCAGAAGTTGCTGGGGAGTGGGCAGAGGACAGACTGACGCAGCAGGGTTGCATATGCTTTGCACTTCTTGGGAAATTGGGCTGAAAATGTGCCCAGCTCGTGTTTCCTGCAGATCTGGGGTGGGGACAGCTGTGGTGTGGATCACCAAATGGTGAGTTTGGGTACGTAAGCTGGTTGTGTGGGAGTAAAGTGATGAGTTCGGAGACTACCCAAGAGAAGGAGTGCTCTGCTCCCAGCCATCCTGTGCTGGCTGCTGTGCCGAGGAGCACAAGTACAGAGCCTGGCCTCTTGTGGAAAGCAGCCCCTGAGGACAACAAACGAGCAAACCACGAGTTCCTGGCTGGTGTGAGGAATTGCCTGGCTAAAGGATAATGAATGCCGCAGCAGGAGACAGAGCGTTTCTCTGAGGCCATTCATCCGCTTTATCACCCCGCTAACAAGCCCCGGAGTGACTTCAGAGAGACTTCTCTGGAGCAGCCCCATCCCTCAGCCCTGCTGATGGCCGGGTGCTGGCGATCAGGGATACGTTGGCTGGCAGGAACCACAGACTACCTTCCCCCCCACCCCCAAATAACAGCCCTGAGGTTGGATGTCAGCAGTAGGGACTGTGCAGAGGCTCTGGCTTTGCTGGCGTGGAGACTGTGCCCTCCTTCGGGCCATGCATGCTGCCACCCGAGAGATCCAACTGTAAAAGAAGCCTAGCATCCATCTTTTTAAAAAATACTTTTGGGCAGCGAAGGCCCTGCTGCAACACCCTTAGGAGGATTGGTCTATCTTAACTCCCAGCTTGTCTAGGATTTAAGATTTATAAGATTTATACAAGACCCAACAGGAGTTTGTGGCCGCCGGCACAGAGGTGAGTTGGTTCTGCTTCACTGGCAGCGCAGCTGAGTCCGTGCATGAGTCTTAGGCGAGTAGGAGAGGGCAGGAGCGATGTGCTCATCATAAAGAGCTAATAAAAGCTAATTCATCCCTTTGCTCCAAGACAGTAGGAAGCATTAGCGGCTGGCTGAGTGCCTCCTCCACTGCGGTGCCTCCTTCTTCCCCTTGGCTAGGAGCAGAGCCTGTCCTCCCGTGGAGGAGAAGGCAGCTCTGTCAGCAAGAGCTGCACCATCTGCGACTTCATCAACAGGCAGCCTGTGGTGCTGTCTGTAGCCGGCATCCCTCCTGGGAATTAAAAATATACAGATAGCCTGGGCAGATGGGTCTGGGAATGAGGATGGATATCCCCTGGGGAAGATTTCCTGTGCTGGGCTTCAGCTCCGAGCAAGCGTTCTCTGCCTCTGCCCCAGGGCTTGGCCCACAGCTCATGGAAGCAACGAGAAGCACCGTCCCTTATCTGACTGGGCTACAGGAGGGCCCTCGCAGGGGCTTGTGGTCATTGGTGACCAAATAGGTTGGGAGATCTTCCAAAAGCACCTTGTGTGCTCACCTGTGTGCAGTGCATGCAGGTTTGTGGTGTGCCACCCTGTGCACCCACCTGCCAGAGCGATTGTGTCTGGGGCACAGTGGGTAAGCATTAAGTAGAGCTAATTGTCACTAATCAGAAGGTTTTTCTTTTTCCTCCTGTCTGTTCTCTTAATTTCTCCATCTCCTTAGCTGTTGGAGGATGTGTTTTGTGTGGTCCCTGGTAAGAACCCCACATCTAGCAGCAGGCAGAGCTGGGGGAAGATAAGGAAGGGAGGAAGAGGAGAATGGAAAGCAAACACGAGAGGCTGTATCATGTTTGGATGTCCTCAACAGTGCTGGGTTTAAGGGGCAAAAAAAAGGAGAAAAGCTGCAAAGGCTTGCAGATGGAGGGTGGAGAGAGTGCCATGATGGGTAACTGGGTTGTTCCAGCAAGCACAGACACAGCAGGAGAGCAACAGTGGGTAGGGGTGGTCTGGAGCGTGTTTGCAGAACTCTCGGTTCCTCCTCGGCTCTGGGGCAGAGGAAGGAGATTGATGTGTCACGGCCAGGTGTCTTCTTGAAGTGTGAGCAGCACACCAGCAAGGCATTGCAGTCCTGGTATATTCTCTCTCTGTTCTCTGTCAGTAGGTCTCCAAGCATTTTACAAAGGAGCTTACAGTGAAGACTGGGAAACTTTGTATCCTGATGCATCAGAGACCAATTCTAAGCCAGTCAGAGAAACCAAGGCCATCACCTGTGAGTGCCGAGCACCTGTCATGTGCTCTCTTCCCTGGCCCCCACACAGTCAGTTCTCCAGACCTAGGCCTTTCTCCCAGGCCCCTGCACTGACCAGGCTGATGATGGGGCGCTGGTTGGAGGCCAGTCATGCCCCACAGAGTGGCTACAGGACACGTTGCCTTCTGTGGCGGGCCTGCCGCTGGGACTGAGGCCTGGAGGCCCTTCACACATGAAGGTGCCCTTTAAAGTGGGGTTGAATTTGTAGGGTTGTTCTCTGGTCCCAGTCTGGGAGGCCCCCATTCCTGCCCTGACCTCTCTCTGCGTTATGGAAGAATTTCACTTATAATCTGGAAACACCTGCTGCTTTTTCCTCTTTTGCCAGCACCGTTAAATGTCGAGTCGGAGGGAAACACAATACATCACTTTCCTCGTGGGCTGCCATTCAGCCAAGAGTAACAGAGATTAGCCTTCAATCACACGGGGGCTGGAGTTGAAGGAAATCTTCCTGAGGACACGCTGGAGAAACATTTTCATTAGCAGAGGAGAACCTGACAGAGATGAAGTGCCCCTTCACCTCGACTGCCGGACCTCTCCCCTGCCTGGCATTAACAGGACGAGGAGATGCTAACTGAGGAGCTGGTGCCAGCTGCAACACTTCTAAGTGCTGCCTACATCCAGATGTGAGAGAAAGCTGAGACACGGTGCAGCAGTGCTTTTATAGCCTGGCAGGGGTGGCTTTGGTTTTTCTCCTGCTGGCACTCTCTGCTGGAAGCAAACTGGCTCTCTCCATGCCAATTGAATGGAGGAAATGGGCCAGAAAAAGATGCCCTGGGGGGAGAAGGCCTGTAGGTCCAGGAGTCATCATGGGCTCTGCCCCCTGAGACAAGTTTTGCAAATTTAACAGGACTGCTTTTGTGATAGTTGGGGCTTTCTCTGCTCCATTGCAATCTATCCCTCAGCCCAGGCATCTGATCTTAGTCTGCATCCCCACAAGGCAATGGAGATGCTCAGGATTCACTTCTGCTGTCGATGTCTCCTTTGTGCTGGAGGAACACACCCTGCACCCCAGCTGGGGGCCTGGCACAGACCTGTCTGTCTGGGTTACTGGGAATTAGCCGACAGGATCCCTGCAGTGGGTGGCTGCTGCCCCCCACCTGCCCTCCCTGGGGCTGGCGTGCTCCTGACAAAGGCAAGCTCTGTCTCTTTCACTCAGGGCTGAGGGATGCCTTGCCTGGTCCTATCTTGCAGCCTGGAGGGAAATCGTTTTAATTTGTGTGGCACATTCCTTTGCAGGGAGTGGGGCGACAGTGGGAGGTGGGAGAAAAGAAGAAAAAACAACAGCAGAAACTCTGGCCATTCTAGGTATTTTTAGCTCTTTGCAAAGGACCATTAACATATTTTTTTCCCCTTTTTTATTTTTAACTCCCTGAAGACTGTTCTCTCTCTCTCAGGGGCTGTCTGTGATGCTGTATCAACATCACATCTCTGCAGTGAATGTAAACCGGTGCTCAGCACTCCCCCAGATTCCAGTTCACAGGGAGCCTCATCTCTTCTCCTTGTTCTGCAGGTGCCTACCCCTCTGAGAAGAGGCTCCACAGCCAGGAGGGTGACAGACTCAGAGGTGTTCTGCATGTCTGCTGGGATGCATTTCATCAGGAATCATATCTGAGCTTCCTGAGAGGGAGGTGACACAGCCTGACATCTAGGGCGTTGGTTTGGGACACAGAATCAGAGTGGCTTCTGGTTTTGGAGCATTCTCACATTAAGGTATCTCTCGTTTACCCCTCCTCCCTTTCAGAACCAAGGGCAACCAAAATTAGAGGAAAAACTGAACCCTCTCCTGAACGCTTCACCTGCATTGCTTTCCTTTTTCTCATACGCTCTCAGCTGACTGAGTTTCAGTGCCAGGCTATTGAAAGGAAAGGCACATGCTGTAAAGAGACCCGAGACAGGATAAATCTGGAGGCAATGAGATTGGAGGGAGGCAAGTCAGCTGCTCTGACACTTTTATTATGGAGCCAGGCTGCTTGGGAATGAATCTTTCTCGAAACATATGTTACTGGATGATAATTCTACCATATCCCAGCAGTAACCTTTACCAAGCCTCTCTGTCCAGCCCTGCGCTCACCTGCTTCTGGGGCAAGAGGAGTGAATTTCAGCTGGAAATGCCATGGGCAGCAGGACTCCCATGAGTCGGAAAGCACCTGGGCTCTCGTACCGCAAACTTCAGGCTTTGGTGAGTTCAGCTTACAGGTCGGTTAGCTCAGTCAGTTGAGCACAGCATTAACAACACCAAGGTCGCGGGTTCGATTCCCGTTCGGTCCCCATGTGTTGCCTGATCTAGTCGAGAGGTGGTGTCCCTGGCGGCAGGGAGGCTGGATTAAAATGATCTCTAAGGTCCCTTCCAGCTTAGGCCATTCTATGATTCATATGTTGTTTTACAAGAGAGGTTTTAGCTTCCCCATGCATTTCTCATTTCAGAAATGAAGAGGATACAAGAGAGATCAAAATTAAATTCTCCACAGAGTTGCCCAGAAGGATGGATAACTGCAAGGAAAGATTACTCCATGGCTCTGGAAGAGGAAGATCCACTTGCTTATAACTTGGTGATGAGGTACTGACTCTTCTTTGTGTAGAGACTGGAAGCCAGGGTAGATTTCGGGTTACTGAGAGGGCTGGGCAGGGTTTGCTGCCCTCTCCACTCCTTTCCTGTGTCACTGTCAACATAGATTTCACATCAAGAGGGTGATGTTATGGCCGGCCATGACAATAACAGAATGCCACTGGCAGAGGTGAAATCTTTCCCTCTGTGAGGGTACTTCTTCCTTTCCCTTCCCCTTGGCTCACATCCAGAACAGCTGGCTCCTGGCGCCAGGCGGAGCATGCACACATACTGCCCGAGGGGCAGCGTACACGGTGCTGGGCATCGCTTCTCTGCGCTGTGTCGGTAAGCAGCTCTGTGTTATTGATGCCTCTGTGCTGCGTGGTGACGTGTGACAGAGGGCGAACCCTTGTCACTGTCTGAGACAAATCGGGGCTGTTGGGAGCTGCCGTGTTTGCCATCACAGCGAGCACTGCGCGGGGCGGTCCTTTGCCATGCTGGCACCTCAAAGCAGCAGGAGATATGCCAGGAATGGCCTAGGGGTCATCTCTGTCCTTTGGGGGCCAGGCCTGAACTAAGCCAGGGTCTGAGGGGCAGACGAATGTATGTTAATGGTTAATGTTCTCTGCAGGCAGTCCCTCACCTCCTCTAAATGAGCTGATCTCCCAGAGGAGTGCCTGTGCCCCAGCAGCCCCTCTGCCAGCCTTTTGTCCTCAAGGGCCAGTTCAGCAAAGCCTCACTGCTGTTGTGTGTTTGACTTTCATTTTCCAGCTCCTTACGGAGGAGACAATGAAGTTAGCTGCTGCTGCCAGGCCAAGCTGGAAAACAGAGGCAAGGGACAGGCCTCTGTGCACTTGAAGACCCAAGAATTTAACCAGATTCTGATTCTCTATCAGCCCTGATCCTGTCTTGCATCTTTTCCAGCTGCTCCCTGAGCCTGTCTTAGTTTTGGGGTTTTTTTTTCTTTCTTTTTTTTTCTTTTTCTTTTCCTCTTCTTCCTTCACCTTATGAAAAATGGCTTTGCCATCTGTATCTGTCAGGAGTCCACCAAGCTGGGTGTACAGCTCAGTGAATATACAAATGTGCAGTTGGATCGTGGCCCCCTCTGACAGGCTGGAGATGAATATCAAACGTGCAGGGAGAAGAGCGCGTCCCTTCCTCCCCTGCTGCTGCCTCTGATGGTTGTTTTTCTTATCCCAGGGAGGTGTGAGAATCGCCTTTGGGAGCAGTGCTTCCTTCTGCTCCTGTTCCGCCTTGCCAAGGTTCAGTTCTCTGCCATCCATCATCAGACATATCCTCTCCTCGCTCCCACATCTCAGATGCTCATGACAGTGCTGGGGAAGGGGGAACTTTTACCTTTTTCCTACCATCATTTTTCCTTTCCTTTGTGCATCCCACCTCTTAGCAGCCTAAGCAACAATCAGCAGCCTAAGAGCCTTACAAGGCAATCGGCAGGCTCAAGAAGAGTTGCCTTTGCTTGCTGATCCGGGTACTTTTAAAGAGATGTAAGGATGAGTTAGGTGGAGTGAAATTGTTTGACCTTACCCTTAATGTAATTTTGAATGGAAGTTATCAGGAACGTTGTGTGTGACTCCAGGGAAGATGTGCTGAAAGCACCCAAGTGCTGCTGCACGTCTTGACCTCACTGTCCCCTCTTTTCCTTGCTGTAGGAGCTCTGCAAGGAGTGCGCCACCTGTGAGATCCTCGATTGCTGTATCTCTGCGAGGGCACTCAGGTGCCCCAGAAGGAGATGACCACATGCCTTGATAGCCGTGGATTTGCTCACCTCCTCCTGCCTCTCAGTTTCCTGCTGCCTGGTACGCGAGCTGCTTCCCCTGCCTCGGTGAACTGAGAGGCTTTCATCCAGGTGGGCTCAGAGGAGCAGGCAGAAAACAAAATGAGTCTCCATGCTCTTGTCACAGCTATCTGGTCAAGGCAAGGACGTTGCTGGGAGGGTAGACCCCTGCTTTGTCAGAGGGGAGAGAAAGCAGGCAACCTGAGCCCGTGTGTGGTTTTTTGACAA